>NW_027095799.1:0-40510 GCF_036850995.1 Saccopteryx leptura | reverse complement strand
AGCAACTCAGATATTTTCTTCACTGTGACAAATGTCTGAAATACATAATGATTTTCTTTTTAAAATATTTTAAGTATATTTTAATATGCTGTTACATTTGTCCCAAGTCTTCCCCCTCCTGGCCCCTACTTCCCTGTGCCTTCCTTCTGGACCACAACCCCTCCACCCCTCAGCCCATGGTCTTCCCCATTTTTCCATTCCTGCTTCTCTTCTCTTTGTATCCCCCAATTGCTTTCAGTGTTTATAGTTGCTGGTCATTGTACATTTGTTGTCATTTTAATGTCCAATGTCTTGTTTCTCTCTTCCCTAAGTAACACCCTTAAACATTTCACACAGCAAGGGTCTGGCTATTATGAGTTCCTTCAGTCCAGCCTTATCTGGGAGGCACACTGCTTGCCCCTGAACCCCAATGAACAGCTTCGCTGGATAGTGCACTCCTGCATGCAGGTCCCTGCTTTTCCATTCCCCAAGATTTTTCAGTGTAAACTATCAGGGAGGTTCACTGCTTGGTCCCCAATACCAATTGACTGCTTTGCTGGGTTGTGTAGTCCTTGATGTAGGTCTCTGTTTTTTCACTCCCCAAACACTGTTTGGTCAGACCTGTTCAGGAGTCTTTGTGCTCCTGTGGGCATGTCCCAGAATCCCAAACCTTTTTCTTTTCTCTGGGTTTTTGTTTCACTGTTTTTCTCTAGTTGAGTGTTCATTTCTTCCTTGTGCTCCACCTTGGTGATTTAAGGCTCAGCTTCCTTACACCTACTGTTACTGTGTGCACATTTGCATGCATCTATGCATGTGAGCATGCGAGTATGGGTGTGTATGTGTTCTGTACTGCTTCATTTCCCATTAAATTGACTTTGTTCTCTATTTAATACATTTGCCTTGTTCTAGGAGGTCTCTACACATTTCACACACCAGTGTTTTGAACTCTGTTTCTGCCAAGGGAGCTATCTTTTCCTGGCTCAAATGTCTTTCTAAGGCTCTGTTTCACTCTTCCATCAGTGCTATTCTCTTCAATTCAGCAGCCTCTGCCCTTTAATTATTAAGTGAGGCTTCTGTGACTATTTTTGTTTGCATGCTGCCAGGGGGCAGTGCCTAGTTGTGCTGGGGCACAGCTGGCTGCAGCTCAATGGTGGGCTTCTCCAGTTGCAAAATGGTGGTGCCTTGATGACCACCAATCAAGACCTTGGCAGACAGCCCTCGCACATGTAGAAGCAGTCCACACCTCCTTGGTTTTAGCAAGCTCCTCCGCAGCCTCTAAGAGCTCCAGCATTAGCTGCTGATCTCCTTTCTGCTGACACTAGTTTCAGGGGGCTTTGCTTCTTGCACGTAGACTCTTGTCAGGCAGGCTACATCTTTTTGCTGCTCACCATGTTCCTGACTAGGCCTAGTTTCAAGGAAGCAAAGCTCTCTTGCACAGCTCCTTTAGAGGGTCTTGAAGCCTGGGATTTAGCTGATAGCCTCACTCTGGGACCTTCCTGGTTTCAACGATCACCCCACCATGTTCCTTCCTCAGGTGCTTTGCTGTATTTGTTTGCTTATGTTTTGTTTTGTTTTGTTTTGTTTTGTCTGTATACCCTTTTAATCTTGTTGTTTGGCTGATATCCACTCTCCCAGGTCTTCATTCCTGGGTTTCTATGGTTTCACTCATCTAGCTATTCACCATTTCCTAGTTATTGGCTTGTTGATTTTAGGGTGGCAGCAAGCTGGTCCAACTATATCAGAATCTTGATTTTCTAGACAATGGCTTCTTATAACCGAAACCCATTTCTTTATCAAACAAAACTAATAAGAATAATTCTTAATTCTGACATAGTGTTCTGTATTTCTTTTTTCAAAAAACATATTACAATTTTGAGTGAAATTATATAGGTTTCAAGTTTATAACTTTTATTAAATATATAATACATAATCTTTATATTTTATTATGTGTCTACCACCCATTTTTGCCAACCCAATAGACACAGTATTTGTAAAAATATGTCTAATAAGGGGGTTATATCCAAATCATATGCTCTATAGTATAGTATAATTATATGTAAAGCATATACTTATAGTATACTACTATATATTATGTTCTTCTAAATTACATTATATATTTCATATACTATAATTTGTATAATTTGCATAAAAACACACACACAATACCTAGTCTATGCAGTCATATATACCATATGTGTATAAAATACACTATATACTATGTATAATATATATTATATAACAACAAATATAATTTGAGCTATTGATACTGTAAAATATATGTTTTATAACATAATAAAATATACACTGTATATAACAGTATAATACTCATTATACTATTTTTAAATTATATATTGTTTAGATTTGTTCTTGAGTTGGATATTAAAACAAAACAAAACAAACTATATGCCAATGATCCTGGTAAACATAGTTGTGAAGATTATCAGGAAAATATTAATAGGACAAAAGCCACTCTCTCAGGCCTTATTTCCCAGTGCTGGACCCCATTATTCTTGACTGACCCTCTGGGTTTTATGATCCTCTATCCTCAGCACTAGAAAATTACTGGAAACTCCCTTAAGGTGCTGAGTTTATGGGAACTTACTAATCAGGACATGGCACACCAAAATGACCTGACTCTTTACATCAAGATAATATTGAACCACACTATAGCATAAATGAAGCAGCCTGCTGTACATCCATTCCACTATCTGAGGAAAGCTGAAAGCCCTTAGAGCTGGTGCATGTATCCATACCCTAACCCTTTGACCCTCACAGGAAAGTAGAATAAACACCTTACTCCCTGTGTTTTAATCTTCTTATAAATTCTTTCACATTCGTGTGTCGCTGACTTTCTCTTTTTGTTGTTTAATATTTTATTTATTTATTTTTTAGAGAGTAGGGAAGGGAAGGAGTAAGAGAGGGAGAGAAGCATAGATGTGTGGTTGCCTCTGGTCCCCAACTGGGGACCCAGCCTGCAACCCAGGCATGTGCCCTGACCGGGAACCAAACCCAGACTGCATAGTTCGCAGGCTGGCGCTCAATCCACTGAACCACGCCAGCCAGGCATCACTGACTTTCTTAACAGAATCTTTTTAGGGTTTAAAACCCTTCATTGTCTTCAAAGCCCCAACAAAGGAAGGGAGCACCTGCCACCCTTCCTGAATACTGTTTTTTGTTTGTTTGTTTGTTTGTTTTAAGAAAATCCTATACAGTTGCATGAACTATGTACAAAAGAGAAACTGCTGAATAGTCCCCGCAGGTCTAACATTTTCCCCCGACCGCCGCCTCGAGGTGTGAAAACTGTGAAGGACAGCAGTCTTTGTAGTCTTATTCCATTTCTTTTCTTGTTTTTCTTGTTTTCATTTTACTTATACATATTTTAATGTTTGGGGGTTATATTGGTCCCACTTCTCTCCCATCCCCAACAACCCAATTCCCTTCCTGACTTTTCACCTTCAAAGCAAATATCCCAGTGCTGCTCATGACTATGAGTACTCCCCATTTATTTTCTTGGGAGATGGGCTAACCTATTCTTCCTCTCATCTTTCTTCTCCCCTCCCATATTGCCCCAGTTTATTTGTTACTAGTTTTTTCTAGTTTTTTTGATAATTTGACTTTTATATTCATTAGGTTTAACTTATAGCTGACCTCATAACTATTTGTCTCTCACAACCTGACTTACATCACTCCATACAATACTCTTCGTAATGTCACTCAGCATAATACTTTCCTGTTTCAACAATGTTGTTCTAAAGAGGCAAAAAAATCCCCCTTTTTCTCTGCTGTGTATTAATCTATTGTGTAAATATACCACAGTCTTTTGACCTATTTATCAATAGCTGGGTAATTTGAAAGCTTCCAACACCCATCTATTGTAAATAATGCCACTATGAATATTAGGGTGCAGAGAGTTTTTTGAACTTGTATTTTCAGATTCATAGGGTATGTTCTCAGCAGTAAAATCACTGGATTATAAGGCAGATTCTCTCTAAAGTTTTTTTTTTGTTTAATTATTTTTTTTCACAGAAGTCATACCAATTGGAACTCCCACCAGCATTGTATCAGGATTCTCTTTCTCTCATCCATTCCAGAACTGGTGTTTATTGATTTGTGAATGGTGGCTATTCCTAGTGATATAAAGTGGCATCTCATTGTGGTTTTTAGTTTGCATCTCTGTAATGGCTAGATATGTTGATACCTCTTTTCATGTGTCTATGTGACTTTTTTATGTCTCCCTTTGAGAAGTGTCTGTTAAGGGCCTTTGCCCATTTTTTAACTGGATATCTTGTATACCTGATGTTGAGTAGTATGAATCCTTAAGGCATTTTGGAGATCAAACCCTTGTCCAAGGTTTTATTGGCAAAAATGTTTTCCCATATAGTTGGTTCTTTTTTCATTTTGCGAAAGTTTTCATATGATGTATGTTTTTAACTTGAGGTAGTCCTTTTCGTTTCTTCTTTTCTTTATATATACTTGCCCTGGGGGATCAATCGGTGAAAATATTCCTGCAAAAGATGTCTGATATTTTTCTGCCTGTGTTCTTCTCCAAGGCTTTGATGGTGCCATGAGTTACATTTTAGTCTTTAATCCATCTTGAGCTCATTTTGTTGTACAATGTCAGCTCCTGGTTTACTTTCATTCTTTTGGATATGCGAGTTAAGATCTTTCACCATTTTAATTAAACAAGTTGTTTTGGCTCAATTTTATACCCCAGCCTCTTTAGTCAAATATTAATTGATCAGAGAGACCTGATTTTATTTTGGAGTTTTCTATTCTGTTCCATTAATCTGTGTATATGTTCTTGTGCCAGTTACAGACTGTTTCCTGTACAGTAGGCTTATAATATAGCTTATATATAGTATTATGATACCCTCTACTTAGTTCATCTATATCAGTATTTCTTTGGCTATTCAGGGTCATTTATGTTTCCACAAAAAAGATTTGCAATATTTGTTCTTTGCATTGGAGATTGAATAGGTTATGCATTGAATTTACAAATTGCTTTGGGTAGTATGGACATTTCAATGGTGTTAATTTTTCCAAGTTATGGGCATCATATGTGTTTCTATTTATTTGTGTCTTCCATATTATTTTTTTCAGTGTCTGTCATTGTCTATGTACAGGTATTTTACTGCCTTGTTTAAATTTATATTAGATACTTTATTTCTTTTGTTTCTATAGCGAATACAATTTTTTGCTAGGTTTTATTTTTGATATTTTATTCTTGGTGTACAAAAATACCTTTGATTAATTAATTTTGTCTTTGTTTTCTGCTACTTTCCTGAACTAATTCATCAGGTCAACTAGTTTTTCACTGGATCCTGTAGTATTTTTCATGTAGACTATCATGCCATCCACAAACAAGGACAGCTTGACTTCCTTCTTTTTAATTCAGGTGCCTTTTATTTCACTTTCTTATCTAATTGATGTGGCTAGAACGTCCAGTACTTCATTGAATTGAAGTGGTGAATGTGAACATCTATGTCTTATTCCTGATCTTAGGGGGAATGCTTTTGATTTCATTCATTGAGAATGACGTTGGCTGTATGGATTTTGTATATACGTGTATATAATGCACCACCCTGTTCTGACTTTATGGCTTGTTTTTTTTCATTAATTAGTGTCATTCTTTACTAAATGCATTTTCAGCCTCTGTTTTTTTAATGTGACTTTTGGTCTTTCTTGGTTTTATGTGATACACTACATTTATTGACTTACAAATTTTGTACCTCCCTAGCATCCCTAAGTGAATTTCACTTGATCATGGTGTTTGAACTTTATAATGTATTGTTAAATTCACTTTGCCAGTATTTTGTTGAGGATTTTAGTATCTCTTATTCACCAGTGATATTGCTCTAAAGTTTTTTTTTATTGTCCTGCCTTTATCTGATTTTGGAATTTGGATAACATTGACCTCATAGGAGAAGTTTGAGATTCTCTTCTCATCTTTCAAATTTGGAATAACTTTTTTAAAAGAGTGGTTAGCTCTTCCCTGAATATTCTATATAACTCATTCATGAAGCTGTCTGGGTCTGGAATTTCATGTGCTGGTGGGATTTTGATTACTGTTTCAATTTTAATAGCTGTTGTTAACTAGTTAGACTATTTCTTCTTAATTCAGTTTTTAAAAAAATTATGTTTCTAAAAATTTGTCCATTTCACTCAGATTGTCAAATTTCTTGGCATATAGTTGTTCATAGTAATTTCTTACAATCTTGTATATTTCTGCAAAACTGGCTGTAATTTTTACTTTTTTATTTCTATTTTACTTATTTAGGTCTCTTTACATTTTTTTAGATGATCCTGGTAAAATGCTTGTCAATTTTGTTTATCTTTGCAAAGAACCAACTCCTAGCTTTGGTTATCTTTTGAATCTTTTTTTTCAATTAACCATATGTCATTTAATTTTGCTCTTAATTTGATTATTTTTTTCTTTTGTTTTATCTGGGTGTTTCTTGTTCTTGGTGTAATTATGAGAGATGAAGAGTTAGGTTGTTTATCTGAAACCACCTACTCCTCCCCCTCACTCCCAAGTTAGAAAAGAATTCTGTCATTATTTTTTAAACACTTTTTAAAAATATATTTATTTATTTACTTATTTATTTATTTATTCTTTTTTTAAAGAGTGGGGAAAGGAAGGAGGAAGAGAGGGAGAGAAGAATCAATGTGTGTTTGCCTCTGTCCCTAACTGGGGACCCGGCCCTCAACCCAGGCATGTGCCCTGACCAGGAACTGAACATGAATCACATGGTTCACTAGGCAGTGCTCAACAACTGAGCCACGCCACCCAGGGCAAATCAAATTGTCAATTGCATGTTTTTTCTTCCCCTTCTCATATTCTTATAATACAAATGTTGCTGCATTTCATGTTGTCCTGAACTTCCCTTAATGTTTCCTCATTCTTCTTGAGCCTTTTTTCATTGTTCAACTCATATTGTTTATTTGTTTCTTGTCTTGTAACTCACTCACCAATTTTCTGCTTCCTCCAACTTAGTTTTTAATTGTTCTATTGTTTTTTATTTCTTCTTGATTTCTTTCAGAAATTCCATTTCTTGTTTTATGTTGATATAATTCTTGTTAAGCTCCTTAAGTTACTTGAGTATTGTCATGACCGATTTTTTGAATTCTATATCTGGTAAAACACCTGTCTTGTTTCATTTTGCTATTTTTCAAGGATTTCTCCCTTTCTATTTATTGGAAGTTCTTTACTATTTCAGCTCAATTTATGTGACTCTTTTTGTATTGTTTCTGTGTTTAAAACTTCCTACCTATCTTCTTGGAGTGGACTTCTTTGGAATGATTTTTTTGTTAGATTTAATGATACAGTCTTTTTTTTCCTGCTATGGTTGTCTTACAATTGCCCTTGACTCAATTTTTATGGGTTATCTTACTATGTTTGAAATTTTCTTTTTGTGGCTTATTCATTAATTTATCCCCTTTGGTTGGGTATCTGATGATCACTACTTATACTGTGTTTCATTTGCTGAGTGTATTTGGGAGGTTGCTCTATGGTATTTGAAGGAGCAATGATAATAGTAATAATAGCAATTAGAAATATATGTGTATATGCTCAAGATGTAGAGACTGTTAAGATTCAAGATCAAGAGAAGTGAATTATTTGGCCCACAGATAAAATTTAAAAAAAGAATACATCAAGTGTATGTGGAAGGATAGTAATACTCAGAAGAAACGTGATAAATAATAATAAAAAGCATAAGAGCGAGTGATGAGGAATAAGAAAGAGGAAAAATGTTGAAGAAAACACCCACACTCATACTTAATAAAAACTAATTAAACATATAAATTAAAAATTATGAATCCTTGTGAAAGTCACCTATAGAGAAAAAATAAAAAAGAAAAGGAAAGAGGAAGATAAGAATAAAAAGAATGTGTGAAAAACAAAGGAAAAAAGACAGAAAAAGGAGAGAGATTACTTAAGAAAAAAGTAAGAAAGAAGAAAAAAACTTGCACAGTTTGGGTCAGAGCCACATGGAAGTCATTATAGTATTGGTGTTAGTCTTTTGCTTTCTTTGGATCTAATTCTGGGTCTCTTATCTGCTTTGATTTCTTAGCTGGGACATAGAATTTCTGGCTTTATCTCCTGAGTTGTCTTCGTCTGTCCCTGTAACAAGCTCTTGTTTCACCTGGATGTGTGTTTCTTGTAGATCTCTTTTTGCTGACTCTCTGGGCTACTGTAAAGAACTAGGGGTCAATAGTCTTTTGGTTTGCTGGCAGAATGCCAGCCTAAGACCTCAAGTGTCATTCCCCCAGGTTCTGCTCCCCGTTGCACTGTCAGCAAGTTTTGAGCTGGGAAGTCACCTGCTCAAGATAGTAGGCTTAGTTCTTCTCAGATGTGGCTCACTCAACTGACTGTCATGAGAAAACCAGGGCCCCAAGGCAGTTGCTCAGTGGTATCCAGCCAGAGTTCAGGCTGGAAGTGAAGCTCTAACTCTTTCACAGCTTCTTCTTGTCCTGGCTAATCTCCTTCAGTTTTACATGCTAGCTGCTAATATTCTTCAGATTTTTTCAGGATTCTGCAGCCCAGGATTGTAGCTCAGAGGTTTCCAGCCTGAATCCAAACCTAAAACGAGAGATTTTTCATTTGTGAACCTACTCCTGGCCCTGGCTAATGTTCCACAGTTCTTTGTCACCACTGCTGTAGGTCAGCAGACTCCCATGGAAATCTTCATCCCAGGAAGGTTGTTCTGATCTGTGCACAGTCTCTTTAATGGCTAATGCTACCCACCATGACCTTTCTTTATCTGCAGCCAGGGCTCCTGTGGTGTGAGCACAATCCATGGCTCCCTCTGAGGGCTCCAGGTTAAATCTTTGTGTTGGAAAGGGAGTTCTGATCTAGGCATGGTTTCTTTTGTGGATAACACTCCCCACCAGGGTTTTCCCTAGCTGCAGCCAGACTACTGGGGTGGGAGCATTTATCTTGTGTAGCTCTTTCTGTATATTACCCTTGGAAATCCACAGCCCTAAAAGGGCTTTCTGATCTGGATTCAGTCTCTTCTAGGAATAATGTTCCACACTGGGGCCTATTCCTATGTACACCCCCAACTCTTGTGTTGGAAGCACTCTCTGTCACTTTATCTGAGGTTGCCTGGTCAAAATATATGGCCCAGAAAGGTGAGTCTGATCTGAGCAGTGTCTTTTGTGACTAAGGCTCTCCCCTGGGATATTTTATTTAGCTGGAGGAGGTAGTGCCCTCCAAAACAGCTCTTCCTGTGCATTCCTAGTGTTCCCTTTCTTTCCTTGTGGCTAAGTCTCCTGAAGTGGCTCTTCACTTCCCCTTCTCTGTGCCACCAGGAATGCTGAGCTAGGCAGCCACCTTGGCTCTACTTAGACACCTGGGATTTCTGAGACCTTGGGGCCTTAGGTATGCTAGCACTTTTCCATTTCCACTCTGGACAATATCTAGTCCTTATATTTGGCCACAGTCTCTAATGTATTTTCTCTCTCAGTCTCCAGAGTGTGTTTTGATTGCCAGTCCATTTACTGTCAGGGAGAAACTAGACAGAAACACACTTTATGCTTATTTTCATGTGTTTCCAGGAAATTCTTAATTTCTTCCTTGATGTTTTTGTTCACCCACCCATTGTTTAATAAATAGCATGTGTTTAAGTCTCCATTAATTTGAAAGTTTGGGGGTCTTTTCTTTAAAGTTTCTAGTTTCAGGCTGTTGTGGTCTGTGAAACTCTTGATATTATTTTCTGTATTCTTTAACTTATTGATGCTCTCTTTTTGTACTATCATATAGTCTATATTTGAAAATGTTTCATTTTAGTTTGAAGAAAAATGTATACTTTACCTTTTAAAGGTGTAAGACTTTGTATATGTCCATTAGGTCAATTTTCTTCAGAGTATCATTCAATGCTTTAATGTCTGTTCTGGGTTTTTGTTTTGAAGATATACCCACTGTTCATAGTAGACTGTTAAAGTCTTCCATTATAAGTGTGTTTCTGTTTATTTATTTCTCAAAGTCCTCTGTGATTCCCTTTATACTTGAGTGCACCTATAATGCGTGTATATGTTAGGAATGATTAAGTCTTTTTTTAATTTTTAAAGATTTTATTTATTTACTGAGAGAGAGGAAGGCAGGGAGAAACAGAGAAAAATAAATATCTATGTGCAGTTACAGAGAGAAGAGAAACAACAGTGGCTGCCTTTCACTTCACTCATAACACTCTTGTACCCCAACTGGGAATCAAACCAGCAGGCCAGCACCTTATCCACTAAGGTACACAAGCCAAAGACAACAATGATTAATTTTTCATAGTGGTCATGGATTTTTTAGTATTATAAAGCTTTTTTATGATTTTTAAAATATATTTTAATTGGAATTTTTTTCTGATATAAGTATTGCTACCGCACATTTTTCATGTCCCTTCACTATGAATATATTTTCCATCCCTTAATATCAGCTTGTATAGATATTTTATTCTGAGGTTGGTTTATTGTAAGAAGAATTTATGGTGGTTGTGGTTTCTGATCCTTTCAGCCAGCCCATGACTTTCAATTGGGGCATTCAATTCATTTATATCTATGGTCATTATTCACAGGTAATTGTCCATGACACTTTTCAGCTTTTTTTAAAATTTGTTTATTTATTTATTTATTTATTTATTTAAAAAAAAATATTTACAGTAATTTACAGGAAATAAAAAACCATATTAAGAATGTAAAACAATTAATTAAGAACTAAACAAAGAATATACAAGATTGTTTCCAAAAAAAAACAATACAAATGCTCCACAAATACAAAAATAAATCACCTAACGTTGTTAACATCAATTAAATTTTAGCCAATGAGCTTATACTTTCTGAGCATTAGAATTGTCTAAAATGAAAAATAAAGTATATACACTATTGGGTAGGCATATGGTGAGCAAATACACTCTTATTTACTACTTATAGAACAATATCATGGTGAAAACCTGTACAGCATTTGAGTAACATGAGGTTTAAGTAACAATCATACTTTTTGTTATCATTTTTATAATTCCATTACTCCTATTTTTTGTTGATTAGTCCTTTCCAGTCATTACAGTCCACTTATAGGTGCTAACATACAATATTTATCTTTCTTCTCCTTACTAATTTCACTAAGCATAATAGACTCCAACTCCATCCATGTTGTTCTAAATGGGACAATATTTCCCTTTCTTTCTGCTACATAGTACTCCATTGTATATATATACCACAATTTCTTGATCCATTCATCCACTGTTGGGCACTTTGGCTGCTTCCACTGCCTTGCTATTGTAAATAATGCTGCTATAAACATTGGGGTACATAGTGCCCTTTGGATCGGTATTTTAGGGTTTTTAGGGTAAATTCCAAGCAGTGGGATTACTGGATCATAAGGTAAATCCATTTTAAGCTTTTTAAGAAAAGTCCAAACTGTTTTCCAAAATGGCTGTACCAGCCTGCAGTCCCACCAACAGTGTATTAAAGTCCCTCTTTCTCCACATCCCCGCCAACACCTGTCATTTGTTAATTTGTTAATGGCAGCCATTCTTACTGGGGTGTAGTGGTATCTCAATGTAGTTTTAATTTGCATCTCCTTTATAGCTAGAGAAGTTGAGCACTCTTTCATATGTCTCTGAGCGCTTTGTATGTCTTCCTTTGTAAAATGTCTGTTCAGCTCAAATTCCCATTTTTTTAGTGGATTACTAGTTTTCCTAGAGTTGCATCGCATTAGTTCCTTATATGTTTTGGAAATCAAGCCCTTGTCTGACATTTCGTTGGCAAAAATATCTTCCCACGTAGTTGGTTCCCTTATGATTTTGCTGATGGTTTCTTTTGATGAGCAAAAGCTTTTTAATTTAATGTAGTCCCACTTGTTTATCCTTTCTTTTATATCCCTTATCCTAGGGGATATATCCCTAAATAGTTTACTGAGGTAAATATCTGATATTTTTTTACCTATATTTTCTTCCAAAATTTTGATGGTACTTGGGTTTATATTTAAGTCTTTTGTCCATCTAGAGTTTATTCTGGTGTATGGAGTCAACTCCTGTTCTATTTTCATTCTTTTGCATGTACGTGTCCATAACTCCCAACACCATTTGTTAAAAAGGCTGATTTTGTTCCATTTTATATTTCTTCCTCCTTTATCAAAAATTAATTGACCATATAGATTTGAGTTTATTTCTGGACTCTCTATTCTGTTCCATTGATCGATAATCCTGTTCTTATGCCAATACCAGACTGTCTTGATTATAGTTGCCTTGTAATATTGCTTAATGTCCGGTACTGTAATACCCCCTGCCCTGTTCTTCTTTCTCAGAATAGCTTTGCCTATTCGTGGGGGTTTATGATTCCATACAAATTTTTGAATTATTTGTTCTATGTCAGAGAAATACGACATTGGAACTTTAATAGGGATTGCATTGAATCTATAGATTGCTTTGGGTAGTATAGCCATTTTTATTATGTTAATTCTTCCAATCCATGAGCATGGTATATGTTTCCATTTGTTTATGTCTTCTTTGATTTCTTTCTTTAGTGTCCCAAAGTTTTCTGAATACAAGTCCTTTGTCTCCTTTGTTAGATTTACACCTAGGTACTTAATTTTTTTTGTTGCTATTGTGAATGGAATTTTTCTGCTAGTTTCCACTTCTATTGCTTTATTGCTAGTGTACAAAAATGCCTTCGATTTCTGTATGTTGACTTTGTATCCTGCTACATTGCCAAACTTGTCTATCAGCTCCAGTAGTTTTCGGTTGGAACTTATGGGGTTTTCCATATAGACTATCATGTCATCTGCAAACAGTGCTAGTTTGACTTCCTCCTTTCCAATTTGGATACCTCTTATTTCTCTTTCTTGTCTGATTGCTGTAGCCAAAACTTCCAGTACTATATTGAATAGTAATGGTGATAGTGGGCATCCTTGTCTCGTTCCTGATCTAAGGGGGAATGCATTCAGTTGTTGTCCATTGAGTATGATATTGGCTGTAGGTTTTTCATATATGGCTTTTACTATATTTAAAAATGCCCCCTCTATTCCTATTTTACTAAGTGTTTTTATCATAAATGGGTGTTGTATTTTATCAAATGCTTTTTCAGCATCTATTGAAACAATGATGTGGTTTTTATCCTTCAGTTGATTTATATGGTGTATTACATTTACTGATTTGCGAATGTTGTACCATCCTTGCATACCTGGTATAAAGCCCACTTGATCATGGTGTATGATCTTTTTAATATACTGCTGAATCCGATTTGCCAGTATTTTGTTGAGGATTTTAGCATCTATGTTCATTAGAGATATTGGTCTATAGTTTTCTTTTTTTGTTGGGTCTTTGTCTGGTTTTGGAATTAGGATAATACTGGCCTCATAAAAGGAGTTTGGGATTCTCCCCTCTTCTTGGATTTTCCGAAATAATTTGAGAAGAGTAGGGATTAATTCTTCCCTAAATGTTTGATAAAATTCACCTGTGAAGCCATCTGGGCCTGGGCTTTTGTGTGCTGGAAGATTTTTAATTACTGATTCAATTTCACTCACTGTTATTGGGCTATTAAGGCTATCTATCTCTTCTTGCTTCAGTTTTGGAAGATTGTATGATTCTAGGAATTGGTCCATCTCATTCAGATTTTCGAATTTCTTGGCATATAGCTGTTCAAAATACTTTCTTATGATCGTCTGAATTTCTGTCGAGTCAGTTGTAATTTCTCCTCTTTCATTTCTCACTTTATTTATTTGGATGTTTTCTCTTTTTTTCTTGATGAGTGATGATAATGGTTTGTCAATTTTGTTTATTTTTTCAAAGAAAAAACTCCTCGACTTGTTGATCTTTTGCATTGTCTTTTTAGATTCTATGTGGTTTATTTCTGCTCTGATTTTGGTAATTTCTTTTGTTCTGCTTGCTCTTGGCCTTATTTGTTGCTGTTTCTCTAGTTTTTGTAGTTCCATATTTAGCTCATTTATAAGGAATGTATCTACCTTCCTTAGATGAGCCTGTATAGCTATAAACTTTCCTCTCAGTACTGCCTTTGCTGTGTCCCATAAGTTTTGGCATGTTGTATGTTCATTATCATTTGTCTCCAAAAATTTCTTGATTTCTTCCTTGATTTCCATGATCACCAATTCCCGTTTTAAAATAGAGTTATTCAGTTTCCAAGTATTCATATGCTTTCCAGTTTTTTCCTTTAAGTTGGTTTCTAATTTCAGGGCCTTGTGGTCTGAGAATATACTTGATATTATTTCAATTTTCTTGAATTTGTTGAGACTTGTTTTGTGTCCTACTATGTGATCAATCTTTGAGAATGTTCCATGTACATTTGAGAAGAATGTATATTTTGGTTCCTTAGGGTGAAATACTCTGTAAATATCTATGAGGTCCATTTTTTCTAGAGTGTCATTGAGCGCCCTGATATCATGACTGAGTTTTTGTTTAGAGGATCTGTCCAATGTTGAGAGGGGGGTGTTAAAGTCCCCTAGTATGAGTGTGTTGCTGTCAATTTCTTTCTTGAATTCCTCCAGAATTTTTTTTATGTATTTGGGCGCTCCAATGTTGGGTGCATATATGTTTACAATGGTTAAGTCTTTTTGCTGTGATCTGCCTTTTACGATGATGAAGTGTCCATCCGGGTCCTTTTTCACGAATTTTACTTTGAAATCTAATTTGTCTGATATGAGTATTGCTACCCCTGCCTTTTTTTCTTGGCTGTTTGCTTGAAACGTTTTTCCCCATCCTTTGACTTTCAATCTGTGTAGATCTTTGGCTCTGAGATGGGTCTCCTGTAGGCAACACACATGTGGTTTGTGCTTTCTTATCCAGTCAGCTACCCTATGTCTTTTGATAGGAGCATTTAGTCCATTTACATTTAAGGTTATTATTGACAGATAATCATCCAAGGCCATTTTTTCCTTTAGGCCTATGTTCCTAGTTGTCTTTTCCTTTGTCTTCTTAAAGTAGGCCTTTAATTATTTCCTGTAAAGCTGGTTTAGTGGAGGCAAACTGTTTTAAGCTTCCTTTATCTGGAAAGTTTCTTATTTCACCCTCTATTTTAATTGAGAGTCTTGCTGGATAAAGAAGTCTTGGTTGGAGGCCTTTGGTTTTCATAATTTGGAATATTTCTTGCCATTCCCTTCTGGCTTGTAGAGTTTCTGATGAGAAATCAGCTGACAATCTTATTGGCACCCCCTTATATGTTACTTTCTGCTTCTCCCTTGCTGCTTTTAGAACTTTTTCTTTGTCTGTGAATTTTGCTGTTTTAATTATGATGTGCCTTGGAGTAGGCCTTCTTGGGTTCACCCTGTCTGTCTTTTCAGCTTTAAACCTGGGTCTGTCTGTCTGTCTGTCTCTCTCTCTCTCTCTCTCTCTCTCTCTCTCTCTCTCTCTCTCTCTGTCTTTTGACTATGTTAAGTAGGCCTTTTAGTGTTCCCTGCAGAGCCAGTTTGATGACTGAATACTGTTTTAAAGTACTTTTGTCTAGGAAACTCCATTTCTTCTTCCATTTTGATTAAGAGCCTTTCTAGAGTGGTATTGTTGAGAGGCCTTTTGTTCATTACTTGGTATATTTTCTGTCATTTTCTTCTGCCATGTAATGTTTCTCTTGAGATATTAGCCAAAATTTTGGGGGGTACATTTGTATATTACTGAGTGCTCCTCCCTTGCCAGTTTTATAATTCTCTTTTTGTCTGTGAATTTTGATGTTTTAATTATGATGTATCTTGGGGTAGGCCTCCTTGGGTTCATCCTGGTTGAGACCCTATGTTCTTCCTGAACTAGCATAGCCTTATCTTCCACCAAGGTAGAGAGAAATCAAAATTCCTTATTATTTCTTTCAAATACATTTTAAATTGTACCTGCACACAGCTGAATGCATTATCTTAATTCTATGCTTCTCAATTTCTGCTGCTTTCTCAATCTAGTTGTTTCCCTGTATCTAGTTGTGTGTTAGTTTATTCTTATGGACAGCAAGCTGCATCTAGTTATGCTTCCATCTGGCTTAGGCTCAGGATAAAAATTCTTATAAAGTACATCATGATTTTTTTCCCACAGCCCTGGCTGGCACTGCTTAGTGGATAAGGTGCCAGTCTGTGAACCAAAATGTCTCTGGTTTGATTCCCAGTCAGGGAACTTGACTGGGTTGTGAGCCAAGTGAGAAGCAGCCATGTATGGTTGTTTCTCTCCTCTCTCAAACTGTACATAAATTATTTCTCTCCCTCTCCTTCTCCCTTCTTTCCTCTCTCAATACATAACTTAATAAAACCTTGAAAAAATATTGTTATTTCCGCAGACACCAAAGACTACAAAAATTACTCATGGAGCGATATGGCACAGGACTTCATAAGAAAAGGGCTGCATGGAGTGTTATAAGTGGATAAGGTCTGAGCGGATAGAGCACACGTGGAGATAGCACTAGCCCAAAGGAACGGGGCAATCTTCAAGTTCAGTGGAAGCCAGAACTATTGCAAAGCCCCAGTGAAGGCTGAGACATTCCAAGAAGAGTGAAGACTCTCAAGTCAACCTGGAGCATAGTACTAAAAATGGCAGGGCAGGAACTACATAAGGGAGAGAAACTGGAGGCATGAGAGATGTTGGATGGAATTAGCTGGATCTTGTGAGTAACTTTCACTACACAGGACCCTTGCTCCAAACACAAGACCGACCTTTGGAAGTCTATAGGACATGTATAGGATATATGCCTGAGGTGCCCCTCTTCTGCCATAGTGAAGAAGCTTTACCAACACAGAATTGGGAGGCACCAAATTCCAACAAACCAGAACCCTGGCCCCTACCTGCTACACAGCTACAATGTGCTGAGCTCATCACTGCATGAGTTCTATTCCCTTGGGCCATGGAGCCCCCACCCTTGCCACACAACTATAGATTCCCATTCCGGCCAAAGAACAGAGAAACTGAAGCCCTGGTGATCACATGTTAACCAAACACCTAGGACACCATCTACTGGTATTTTAGGAAAACACAGAGGAAGAAGTCAAGGCAGCGACATGCCCAAGATAAGAGAGATCAGGAAAAATAAAAAAAAATAGCTAGCTTGACAGATGCCAAATTAAAAACACTAATATAGAAAATATCAAAGACCTCCTAAGTGGAGGAAAGCCATAGTAAAGTTGAGTATACTTATATAATATTCATTACAAAGTAAAATCATTGAGTAGAAAATTAATTTTAATTTCTGTTTTTCTCAATAAATTGTTTCTTCCTCCAAAATAAAGAGAGAAACTATGTAGATTGAGCACCATGTGATTGATAGTAACCATGCTTTTATTGATGACTTTTAATTCCTGAACTATGGTAGTTAATTAGTTATTAATGAATACAAGAGAGAGAAAGCAATTAAATATTGAGCTTTAATAAACTGCAGTTTTTTTTAATCCAAGACTCTGAAATTACTGTCATAGCAAAGAAAGACACAACTAGATTCTGATTGTCACCAAAATATACTCTATAGAGCTAAGATTCACGTTTTTTAAACTATATTGTATTTTTAATTTCCATTGTCTCCCCTCATAACCTATTCTCCCAGCAATCACAGTACTGCTGTTCATATTCCTCAGTCACATTTTCTTTTTGTTCAATACCTCCATCCCCAAAGCTCCATCCAGATGTCATATTTTCTCCACCTATGAGTTTGTCCCAGGTTTGGTTTTTAGTTTAGCTTGTTTATTAGATTCCACATATGAGTAAAATCATCTGGTATTTGTCTTTCACCAACTGGCTTATTTCATTTAACATAATATTCTCTAGATCCATCCATACTGTTGCAAAGGGTAAAATTTTCTTCTGTTTAATAGCCAAGTAGCCCCATAGTTGTTTTGTCCCACTTATGTATTGATGGAAACTTGGGCTGCTTCCATATTTTAAAGCTAGCAAAAGCCAACTGCACAAATTGCCTGGTACTTTGTTACATGTCCTATAGCAGATTTCCCAAGTAAGAATCAAAGGATGCTTTAGTTAGAGATGGCTAGAAAGTAAATTTTAGACCATTTAGAAACCTCAAAAACATCTATAAATGTTATAGGCAAAGCTGAAGTGAAGATTTAGTTTGGATCGTACATCTTGAGTGACTACATACAGCTAAAAACCACTCTAACCCCTCATCTGGAAATTAGCAGCAAGGGGTGAGATGCACACTTTCCAGTGTAATGTGATTGGGTTAAAATGGTGGGTGCTTCTACACACACAACATTTGAGGACCACAGGCTAAATAAAATGTGGACAGGGAGTCACCCTTTTTCTCTTTCATGCCCCATTCCCTGCCTGATCAGTAGCAAGATTACAGAGCCCAAGTGTCCCTCACCTAGCCATGCCCTGAGGAATTGTGTCCTGGAAGTGGTCCGTAAAAAACTGCAACTGCACCCTGCATGGGTCCTGGATGGTGTACTTTTTCTCCTTCTGAGATTGACACATGGATATATGAGTTAAATGTTTGCTGACCCTGGGGCATAATCAGCCAGGTTCATTGCAATTGCTCTCCCAACATATACACACTTAATAAATAACTGCCTGTAGTAGTCTGGCAGAGGTCCGGAGCCCCATAAAAAGAAGCAGCCACAGTAAGGTGATAATGGGGGAAGGCTCACCAGAGGACACCCTAGGAGTTACCTGAGGCTAGAGAGCCATTTGTGTAAGAGCCTTGCACCCCAGAGAAACAGATGAGAATGGAGCAAGGTTTCTGGACACTAGCCCTAATTTCGGGGTTGGCTAAATTCTTTCTGCATTTTGCAGGAGAGATTGGCCTGGAGTGTGTAGTAATTCACTTTCTCCAAATGGACAACATTAGAAATAAAACTTTTTGGACTTCTGGTCAAGATGGCGGCGTAGGTAGACGCGGCTTTCCTCTCGGCGCAACTATTTAAAAAGATAACTAAATTACGGAATAATTATAGCTCAGAAACATCAGAAATTGAGCTGTGAGAGTGGTGCCAGACAGCGAAATGCTGATCTGGCTGGCTTGCAGTGGCAAGACCGAAGACCGAAGGTCCAGAGGCGGTGAGCGGAGACTGACCTAGGTGGAAGCTGGGCAGCGCAGGAGCCAGGGAAGACATCCACAGAGTGCAGAGAAGCTCACAGAAAGACGCATCACGAGCCAGTGTTCTTCAGACTGGGAGGACCCCTGCGGCACAGCGTGGCCCAGGACGGAGTCTCAGTGAGGAACCAGCTGCGAGTGAGGTGCGGAGAATGGAAGAAGAAACATCGGAGCACTTTTCTGCACGGCTGAGGAGCCTAACAACCAGGCAAGCGAGCCAGTTCTGCTGTTTCCCAGGTCTGGGAATCCCCTGGGCTGTTGGGTCAGGGGGAGGGAAGGAGTGAGAGCGAGCCTCCCCCCACAACAGTGAAACACTGGGTTGCCCTGAATCCAGGGGAGAGGGCGCAGCTGTTGGTACTCAGTGACTTGGTTTGCGGGGAGAGGGGGAGTGCCCGTGGTGGGCGGAAGCATTGCCGGTGGAGCTGAAGAGTGGTGGAGGTGGGACTCTGCCGGCTCTGGACACGGGGCAGGGTCAGGACTCTCCTGGTTGACCCAGGTTGGAGACACGCCCCCAACAGACTGATTACCTAATTGGATAACAACCCCCACCTGCTTGGTGAGTCGACTGAGGAGCTGTGCGGAACTCAGCTGGAGGTCATAAGTTGGAAGGAGGCCCCTGGTGAGGAGCGGAAAGTCTATAAAAGCCGAAGCCAGACTCAAACTTTGCTTTTGGACTTAGTGAAGTCCCCTATCCAAAGGATTTTTTTTTTTTACTTAATTCTATCTTCTATTCTCTTCTTTCTAACTTCTGTATCTTTCTGTTTCCTAATCTGCTTTCTTTACTGGAGCCTTACGGCTCATTTTCTTAACTCTACTTTAATTCTATCTTCTTCCCCTTATGTCAATTAAGGGGTTTTGTAAGCCCTTTTAGGGTTGTATTTGGAAAATAATATGATACTATATATGCACGTAAGGTTATAGGGGTATGAACTTTGCGTTATTGGATTTCATAAATTATATACCACTGAAGTCAACTCTAGAAAGATAAATAGATACACGTAGAATTGTAGAGATACGTAGAATCGCCAGCCAATGAGGAGGATGAGGAAAAACCTCAAATCAACAGATATGGAGAGATCTCCTGCTAGACAGATGAGTGAGCCTGAGGAAGACAGGCTGACACAATTGCAAAAATTAGTAATGACAAGGTTCAATGAGCTTAATGAGAACATCAGTGGTATAAGACAAGATATGAATAAAAATCAAGAAGAAATGAAAAATGCAATAACAGAACTTAAGAACACAGTAGAAAGTTTCAAAAGCAGGTTGGAAGAAGCAGAGGATAGGATTAGTGAGTTGGAGGACAAGTTAGTTAAAATGGAACAGAAGGAAAAACAATATGAAAAAAGGATTTTAAAAAGTGAGGATAAATTGAGAGAAATACAGGACAATATGAAGCGAAACAACATATGCATCATAGGAATATCTGAAGGGGAAGAAAATGAACAGGGAATAGAAAAGGTATTTGAAAATATAATGACAGAGAACTTCCCCAGTATGGTGAAGGGAAAGCCCATACAAGTTCAGGAAGCACAGAGGGTACCAAACAAGGTGAACCCAAGAAGGCCTACTCCAAGGCACATTATTATTAAAACAGCAAAATTCACAGACAAAGATAAAATTCTAAAAGCAGCAAGGGAGAAGCAGAAAATAACATATAAGGGCAGCCCAATAAGGTTGTCAACAGACTTTTCAACAGAAACTCTACAAGCCCGAAGGGAATGGCAAGATATATTCCAATTAATGAAATCCAAAGGCCTGCAACCAAGACTTCTTTATCCAGCAAGACTCTCAATTAAAATAGAGGGTGAAATTAGGAACTTTTCAGATAAAGGAAGCTTAAAACAGTTTGCTTCTACTAAACCAGCTTTACAGGAAATAATTAAAGGCCTACTTTAAGAAGACAAAGGAAAAGACAACTAGGAACATAGGCCCTAAGGAAAAAATGGCCTTGGATGATTATCTGTCAATAATAACTTTAAATGTAAATGGACTAAATGCTCCTATAAAGAGACATAGAGTGGCTGAGTGGATAAGGAAACATAATCCACATATATGCTGCCTACAGGAGACCCATCTCAGATCCAAAGATTCACACAGATTGAAAATTAAAGGATGGGGAAAAATATTTCAAGCAAATGGCCAGGAAAAAAAGGCTGGGGTAGCAATACTTATATCAGATAAAATAGATTTCAATGTTAAATCCATAAGAAAGGACTCAGAAGGACACTTCATATTCCTAAAAGGCAGAATACAACAAAAAGATTTAACCATCATGAATATATATGCACCCAATAATGGAGCACCAAAATATATAAAGAAAATTTTGGAGGACTTCAAGAAAGAAATAGATAGTAATACAATCATAGTAGGGGACTTTAATACCCCTCTTTCAATACTGGACAGATCCTCAAAACAAAAACTAAGTTGTGACATTAAGGCTTTGAATGATACATTAAAAGAAATGGACCTTATAGATTTATATAGAGTATTCCACCCTAAGGAAGAAAAATATACATTCTTCTCAAATGTACATGGAACATTTTCAAAGATTGACCATATAGTAGGACACAAAGCAAGTCTTAACAAATTCAAGAAAATTGAAATAATATCAAATATATTCTCAGATCATAAGGCCTTGAAACTAGATTCCAATATAAAGGAAAAAACTCAAAAGCATATGAATTCTTGGAAACTAAATAACTTTCTTTTAAAACAGGAGATGGTGATCATGGAAATTAAGGAAGAAATCAAGAAATTTTTGGAGACCAATGATAATGAACATACAACACTCCAAAACTTATGGGATACAGCAAAGGCTGTACTAAGAGGAAAGTTTATAGCTATACAGGCTCATCTAAGAAGGACAGATAAACTTCTAATAAATGACTTAAATAACCATCTGCAAAAACTAGAGGAACAGCAACAAATTAGGCCAAGTGCAACTATAAGAAAAGAAATTATCAAGATCAGAGCAGAACTAAACCTTATAGAGTCTAAAAAAACAATTCTAAAGATCAATAAATCAAGGAGCTGGTTCTTTGAAAAGATAAACAAAATCGACAAACCATTAGCAACACTTATCAAGAAAAAAAGAGAAAAAACTCAAATAAATAAATTGATAAATGAAAGAGAAGAAATTACCACTGATCCTATAGAAATTCAGATGATCATACAAAAGTATTATGAACAGCTATATGCAAAGAAATTTGACAATCTAAATGAAATGGACCAATTCCTAGAATCCTACAATCTTCCAAAACTGAAACAAGAAGAGATTGATAACCTGAATAGCCCAATAACAGCAAGTGAAATTGAATTAGTAATCAAAAAACTTCTGGCACATAAAAGTCCAGGCCCAGATGGATTTACAGGAGAATTCTATCAAACATTTAGGGATGAGTTAATCCCTATTCTTCTCAAGTTATTCCGGAAAATTCAAGAAGAGGGGAGAATTCCAAACTCCTTCTATGAGGCCAGTATTATCCTAATTCCAAAACCTGACAAAGACCCAACAAAAAAAGAAAACTATAGACCAATATCTTTGATGAACATAGACGCAAAAATCCTCAATAAAATACTGGCAAATCGAATCCAACAATACATTAAAAAGATTATACACCATGATCAAGTGGGTTTTATACCAGGTATGCAAGGATGGTATAATATTCGCAAATCAGTAAATGTAATACACTTTATAAATCAACTGAAGGATAAAAACCACATCATTGTTTCAATAGATGCTGAAAAAGCATTTGATAAAATCCAACACCCATTTATGATAAAAACACTTAGTAAAATAGGAATAGAGGGGGCATTTTTAAATATAGTAAAAGCCATATATGAAAAACCTACAGCCAATATCATACTCAATGGACAACAACTGAATGCATTCCCCCTTAGATCAGGAATGAGACAAGGTTGCCCACTATCACCATTACTATTCAATATAGTACTGGAAGTTTTAGCTACAGCAATCAGACAAGAAAGAGAAATCAAAGGCATCCAAATTGGAAAGGAGGAAGTTAAGCTAGCACTATTTGCAGATGATATGATTGTCTATATGGAAAACCCCTTAAGGTCCAACTTAAAACTACTTGACCTAATACACAAGTTTGGCAATGTAGCAGGATACAAAGTCAATATACAGAAATCAAAGGCATTTCTGTACATCAGTAATAAAGCATTAGAAGTGGAAACTAGTGAGAAAATCCCATTTACAATAGCATCCAAAAAAATAAAGTATCTAGGAATAAATCTTACTAAGGAGACCAAAGACTTGTATTCAGAAAACTATGGAACACTGAAGAAAGAAATAAAGGAGGACATACATAAATGGAATCATATACCATGTTCATGGATTGGAAGAATTAATATCATCAAAATGGCTATTCTTCCTAAAGCAATTTACAGATTCAATGCAGTCCCTATTAAAGTTCCAATGACATATTTTTCTGACTTAGAACAATTAATTCAAAAATTTATTTGGAAGCATAAACCCCCTCGAATAGGCAAAGCTATTCTGAGAAAGAAGAACAGGGCAGGGGGTATTACAGTACCGGACATTAAGCAATATTACAAGGCAACTATAATCAAGACAGTCTGGTATTGGCATAAGAACAGAATTATAGATCAATGGAACAGAATAGAGAGTCCAGAAATAAACTCAAATCTATATGGTCAATTAATTTTTGATAAAGGAGGAAGAAATATAAAATGGAACAAAATCAGCCTTTTTAACAAATGGTGTTGGGAGTTATGGACACGTACATGCAAAAGAATGAAAATAGAACAGGAGTTGACTCCATACACCAGAATAAACTCTAGATGGACAAAAGACTTAAATATAAACCCAAGTACCATCAAAATCCTGGAAGAAAATATAGGTAAAAAAATATCAGATATTCACCGCAGTAAACTATTTAGGGATATATCCCCTAGGATAAGGGATATAAAAGAAAGGATAAACAAGTGGGACTACATTAAATTAAAAAGCTTTTGCTCATCAAAAGAAACCATCAGCAAAATCATAAGGGAACCAACCACGTGGGAAGATATTTTTGCCAACGAAATGTCAGACAAGGGCTTGATTTCCAAAACATATAAGGAACTAATGCGATGCAACTCCAGGAAAACTAGTAATCCACTAAAAAAATGGGAATTTGAGCTGAACAGACATTTCACAAAGGAAGACATACAAAGCGCTCAGAGACATATGAAAGAGTGCTCAACTTCTCTAGCTATAAAGGAGATGCAAATTAAAACTACATTGAGATACCACTACACCCCAGTAAGAATGGCTGCCATTAACAAATTAACAAATGACAGGTGTTGGCGGGGATGTGGAGAAAGAGGGACTTTAATACACTGTTGGTGGGACTGCAGGCTGGTACAACCATTTTGGAAAACAGTCTGGACTTTTCTTAAAAAGCTTAAAATGGATTTACCTTATGATCCAGTAATCCCACTGCTTGGAATTTACCCTAAAAACCCTAAAATACCAATCCAAAGGGCACTATGTACCCCAATGTTTATAGCAGCATTATTTACAATAGCAAGGCAGTGGAAGCAGCCAAAGTGCCCAACAGTGGATGAATGGATCAAGAAATTGTGGTATATATATACAATGGAGTACTATGTAGCAGAAAGAAAGGGAAATATTGTGCCATTTAGAACAACATGGATGGAGTTGGAGAGTATCATGCTTAGTGAAATTAGTAAGGAGAAGAAAGATAAATATTATATGATAGCACCTATAAGTGGACTATAATGACTGGAAAGGACTAATCAACAAAAAATAGGAGTAATGGAATTATAAAAATGATAACAAAAAGTATGATTGTTACTTAAACCTCATGCTATTCATATGCTTTACAGGTTTTCACCATGATACTGTTCTATAAGTAGTAAATAAGAGTGTATTTGCTCACCATATGCCTACCCAATAGTGTATATACTTTATTTTTCATTTTTGATAATTCTAATGCTCAGAAAGTATAAGCTCGCCCTGGCTGGTGTGGCTCAGTGGTTGAGTGCCGGCCTGTGAACCACGGGGTCCGGGTTCGGTTCCTGGTCAGGGCGCATGCCTGGGTTGCGGGCCAGGTCCCCAGCTGGGGACCAGGGGCAACCACACATTGATGCTTCTCTCCCTCTCTTACTCCTTCCCTTCCCTACTCTCTAAAATAAATAAATAAATAAATAAATAAATAAATAAATATTAAAAAATAGAAATTATAAGCACATTGGCTAAAATTTAATTGACGTTAACAACGTTAGGTGATTTATTTTTGTATTTGTGGAGCATTTGTATTGTTTTTTTGAAACAATTTTGTATATTCTTTGTTTAGTTCTTAATTAATTGTTTTACATTCTTAATATGGTTTTTTATTTGTTGTAAATTACTGTAAATATTTTTTTTCTTTCAAGCTTGTCATAGTCTCTGGTAATTTATGAGATGTATTGGAGATATAGAAATTTTGAATATTTATGACTTTGAGTCAGCCATTGATTCTGACATTGTTTTGGTTTAATGTAAATAAATTAAAAAAAGAAAGAAGAAAAAAAAGACCAAACAAAATGATTTAATAAAAAAAGTATTAAAATTTTTTTTCTTCTTCGGGAAAAAAAAGTTCTTAATTATGTCAAAAAAAGAATTAAAACTTTTTTCTTTCTCACCAACTTTCATTTTATAATTGTGTTCAGCTGCAGGTAGCTGAATCTCAGCTTATATCTGGATGGTGGCTCTTTATTAAGGTTTTATAATCTGGAGAGTGGGGCAGCTATGAAACTGTGATGTAAATCCTCAGGGCTACCAATCTGGCTGACACCAATTTTGCTTGTATCAGCTCATTCTTCTGCCCAGAAGAATTGGTAGGGTGGCAGTAAAATAACAGGTGTAGATACAAGTCGCATAACAGTGTCCTATTGTAGAAGGAGAGAGTAAATGTAGAGCTAATGCCCCTTTTCTCTATGCTAACATTTCTGCCTCAGAACTGCCATATAATTTAGAGATTCTTTTTCTGAGTAGATATTCAAAATAAATATGATCACAGTCTCAAAAATATGTCAGCAACCTCGTTTCCTTTACATTTCAATAACCACATCAAAATTACTATATTTAGCAAACTAAAAATATGAACAATCCGTATTAGTCATCCATAAACAAAAATAAATCCTGGGGTTTGTGATAAGATGGAAAAACCTGGTAGGCATGAGGTAAAATCTTACAAGAAACCAAACACAATATGATCACACTTACATGTGGAATATGAAAGTAATGAAATCATAGAGACAGATAAATTTATGGTTGATGAAGTTTATAGGGCAGGAAAATGGTACTATGTTGATGAAAGAATAAAACATTCTGATAATAACATAAGATAGGGCAAGCATCTCAAAGTCAGTGAAGTTCTAACTAAAAGCCATTCTTGCTAAACAATACAATGATCACCAAATTTTGCAGACAGATATCTGTAAACTCGATGACCTTCAGGAAAATCTAACCTTAAAAGCCACCTGCAAAAGAAAACGTTAATACATTCCTTCTTTCTTTCTGCTACATAGTATTCCATTGTGTAAATGTACCAAAGTTTTTTGATCCAATCATCCACTGATGGGCACTTAGGCTGTTTCCAGCACTTGGCTATTGTAAAAAATGCTGCTGTGAATATTGGGGTGCATAGGGTTTTTTGAATTGGTGTTTCAGAATTTCTGCCTTTTGTGACAGTATGGAGAGTAATGGTATTGTAATGTTAAGTGAAACAATAAGCTATGTGGTGAAAGACAAATGCCATATAACCTCACTTGTAAGTAAAATCAAATGAGCAAAATTGACCCAGAAGCATGGAAACAAGTAATAACATGACAGGCACCAGAAGGGATGTTGATGAAGACAAGGGGGCTAAAAGGAAAAGGATGCAGCCAAAGAGCAGGCATGGTAAACCTGTGAAAAGGGACCACATGAGAGAGTTGACTTGGAAATGGGTGGCTTGGAATTAACAGGGGAGAGTAGCTGGGGAGAAGTGGGACAACTGTACATAAACAGCATAGGGAGATTTGTTTGGGAGGTCAGGGGCTGGGGTGGAAAGAAGGGGGACATAGGTAATCAAAACAACATAAAAGAAAAAAGAAGTGGGGCAACTGCAAGTAAACAACTATAAAAAAATTAAAACAAAAATTTAAGGAAATCAGTATGCAATTGACTAAAGTCTGTTGACCACAGCTTAAGTCTCCCATCACTAAATTATACTGCAGTTGTGAAGCTTTATCTCTTTTACCTGCTTCAAGTCTGTTAAACTACTCAACTTTAAGCATCTCTTCTTGTGTATATCATGCCCAAATGTGAACTCCTTGAGCTTGGTAACAATACAGTGCGGAAATCTGGGGCATCTAAAATATGCCATAGTAGCTCTAATGACTGTAGTTTATGTGAAGCTGGCAGAAATAAGTAAGTAAATAGTAACCAAAAATCAATGAGGTGATGGATGCTGTAACATAATTCTGCTAAATGAATATTATATATAATTGAAATGTGATTATAAATATAATTTTTCACATCTTATAACTTACATGTCAATCTTATATCAATAATGCTGAGGGAATATTATGTATCAAAGGCTTGAATTTAGAACATAAAGCTGGCAATCTCCTACACAAAAACATAGGAAAAATTTTCTACACATTGACCTTGACAGTGTTATGACAACAAATAGTCACAGAGAAAGCAGATGAACAGAATTATGTCAAACCAAGTATAAGCAAGGGTAGTGTCTGTGGCTGTTATTTTTTTCAGCAGCTCCTGTTGACTAGCTCTGGGAAAAAATTATAAGTACATATGAAAGGAAGAGAAAAGGGAGATAGGGAACCCAGTAACATCGCCATGCCAAAGATGCTTCCATTGTAGCCACTGAGGGTAAATACAAATTCTTAAATTCTCAGGCACATGTTCAGCAGAAGGCTAGGTGGAGTCTGGTCCAGATCCCACAACTTTTATCCCACTGCCAACCTAAATCTTTTAATCACTTCTGCACACTATCCCTGTCCCCCAGCATGAATTTGCCCTTTGTAAATGGACCCTGTCATATTCTTATCTACAAAGGAAGAGAGTCAAATAGGCTGGTTTGGCCAACTGGTGACAAGAGTAAGAGTCAGGTGACAAGAGAAAGAGTCACCTGACAAAGTGTGAGAGAAAAAAAAGACCATTTCTCTACTGGTTCTTAATTGCTCTGCCTAAGTACATCAAAAAACACCTGTGCATGTGTCCCAGTGCCGAGCATTCACATGATAGGATGTGAGGTCCTTGCAAACCAAGTGGAAAGAAAATCCTGTGTGATTTTAATTGTCATTCTACTCTAATGGTTTGTCAAGACCATCAACTCTCACTACTAAAATAGCTGTTACTTCACTGAATACCAGCAGCCTCCCTGTTCTGTTTTTGTGTGTGTGTGTTATTCTCTCTCTACCACCTTTCTGAATTTTCTCCTTTATTATTATCATGCTTGCTTGTCATAATGAACCACATAACACCCAAAGCACACCATTAAAATAGCCTTCTTGGTTATTGCTCTCTCAATTGCACACCATCCACATGAATTCTGTGCTCAACCTGTCTCTGAAAACTACTGGCATCAAAATCTTATCTATGTAGTTAAGAGTTTTTTTTTTTAAGTTTGGCCTTTCTGCCCTGTTCAGGGTTATACACTGAGTGCCGATATTAATTGATGATCTGACACCTTGTGGGCCACATGCTAGGTCTCAGTTAATTCATTGAGTGTCCCTGCAGGCAATGTACTCTCTCTATGCCCATTGTACATATGAGGAAATAGTCGTTAGAGCAATTGACTGACTCACTCCAGGTTGCACAACCAAATAACAGGTAAATGGAGAGAGGATCAGAACCTGGGGAGCAGGACCCTAGAGCTCACATTTTTGCTATTTCTTTGTCCTTCTTCAATATTTGGAGCTTCCATTTATGTCTTTTCTATTTACCCCCATGATATCCCTGCAAAAATGCTAAACTCCTTTACATTGTGTAATCTGTTGAGTAAAGTAAAACCCAGATACATTAAGACTCTGTCACCAGACTGCCTCACCTGGGTTCTCCATCTTGTGAAGTCTCATTGGTTTAGAGATTCTGTCTTTTGAGCTCTAAATTCTATATTACCTCTGAAGCTTTACTAAGGCCTATTTAAATGTAAACAAAGATCGCTAAATACGAATAAGTAAGGACTATTTATTCCTACTTTGTTTTAGCAAGGGAGTCAGTTTCCATAACTATGCTTGTACATATAACTAATTTTCTCATTACAAGCAACACCATATTGTCTCCATTAGCAAGCTGGAGGTAGAATAACCACAGGTAGAGTTTCCTAAATGTGAGTAATTTGGAAAGGATATTTGGCTTTCTCTAACTGGGCCTGATTATGAAGTGGGGACAAAATTAAAGAAATTGGCAGTTGCTCATCACATCCTGGCACTTCTGAGCCTGTTGCAGAGGTGGTTATTTAATTTCTTGATTGTTTCTCAGAGGTGTTTAGGATTCTTGGGCTCCTCATTGTGTCATTTGACTTCCTGGGTGATTGATGGGGATTGGACTCAACTCTCCTTGGCTGAATTCTGCAGAGGAAGACTTCAGCTTTTTAGCTTATAGCTTCAGTAGTTGAAATGTCCAAATGCTTGCCTTAGGGTTTAAATTAACCTTCCTGGGCCATTAACGACTGAAAAGCATGGCTTTGTTCCTAGGTCTGTTACTGAATTTTTAGCCTATCTGGCCTTATTGATGGTTAAGTTGTGGTGGACCAGCAGCTAATTTATGAAAATTGTGGTTTGCCTTCCTGAGTGACTCGGTGCAGTTTGTTGCTACACTGTCTCAGTCAGTTGTGTAAAGGTTATGGTGTGCTTTCCTGTATCTTGGTCAGTTGTGCAAAGTTTACACTTTTCTTTCTTGGATCTTTGCTGAAATGGTTGTGGTTAGGATTGCTGGGATAATTTGGGCAGAAGTTATGGCTAGACAGGCTTGCTGCATTCCTACTGGAATGCCAGTCAACTAGTGATGAGGTGGTTGTGGTCTGGATCCCATGCTATAGAAACCATGGTTAGGTTTGTTAAATGATTACTATGGTAGTTACTATGTCTCCTTGTCTGAGCGTTGCAAGGTTTGTACTAATAGTTGAACAGTTTTTAGTTTTGCAAACGGATTACTAAAGGTTTTTGTTTGTTTGATCATTTGTTTGTTTTTTACTATTTCTGGCCGATTTCTGAGATGTTTACTGTTGAGTTCCTGGAACGATTTCTTCAGAGGTTGTACTTTGGCTTCCTGACTCTTTTGTGTAGTTAGACTTTCTGTGCCTAAATGCTTCAAACTCAGTGCTTAAAAGTATTTTAAACTCCTTCCCTTGGAGCTGTAGGCTATGCAGTTGAGTTTCATAGGATGGCTGCTACAGAGATGGTGGCTATTCCTCCTGGTTTCATTCCCAAGATCTACACTTGGATATCCTGGGCTGATTACACATGGCTTTTCCACTAGGGTTTCTGGACTATTTGCTGCAGAGGCATTGCCACAACTTCCAGAATGAACAGTAATATGCAAACAAGCATATTGATCAAGAAAGAAGTTTTCAATTTGTATCTCCCTTAATGGCTAGTGATGTGGAGCACTCTTTCATGTGGCTATGTTCCCTTTGTATATCCTGCTTTAAAAAGAGTCTGTTCAGGTTCTCTTCCCATCTTGTAATTGCATTGCTTGTCTTCCTGGCATTGAGTCCTAAGAGTTCTTTATACATTTTGGAGATCAAACCCTTATCCAAGGTTTCATTGGAATAAATGTTTTCACATATGGTTGGTTCTTCTTTTATTTTGCAATTTTTCTTCTGGTGTGCAGACGCTTCTAAATTTGAGGTATTCCCATTTCTTTTTAATATTCTTTGCTCTGGTGGATATATCAGTAAAAATGTTGCTGCAAGAGTAGGCTGAGTGTCTGAGATTTTTCTGTCTATGTTTTCCTCAAGAGCTTTAATGGTGTCATGGGATACATTTAAGTCTTTTATTCATCTTGATCTTGTTTCACTGTACGTTGTCAGCACGTGGTCTGCTTTCATTTTCCTGCATAGACATGTCCAGATCTCCCAACCCCATTTATTAAACACACTGTTTTTGCAATATTTTATACTCCTGCCTCTTTCTTCAAATATTAATTGACCATAGAGTCTTGGGTTTATTTCTGGGGGCTCTGTTTTGTTCCACTGATCTGTATCTCTGTTCTTGTGCCAGTACCAGACTGTCTTGATTACAGTAGCCTTAGAATGTAGCACAAGGTCTGGTACTGTGGCAGCACCTGCTCTGTTCATTTTTCTTCTTTCAAGATCGCTTTGGCTTCTCGAGATGTTTAACTCTCCCATGTGAATTTTTGAATTATTTGTTTTATGTTATTGAAATACATCATCAAAATTCTAATAGAGATTCTGTTATATCTATAGATTGCTTTGAGTAGTATGGATATTCTAACAATGTTAATTCTTCCCATCCATGAACACGGTACATGTGTTCATTCCTTTATGTGCTCTATAATTTCTTTCTTCAAAGTTGCATTATTTATGAGTACAAATCCTGGGTTAGATTTATACCTATGTACTGTATTAGTGTTAGTGGTCTATTGGTTTGTTTGTTCTGCTATAGCATGTGAAATTATTTTGCAAGTTTCCATTTCTGATGTTTTATTGTTGGTGTACAAAAATGCCTTTGATTTCTGAATATTGACTTTGTATCCTGCTACCTTGCCAAACTTGTTTATCAGATTGAGTAGTTTTTCATTGGAGCCTATAGGGTTTTCCATGTAGACTATCATGTCATCTGCAAACAGTGACAGCTTGACTTCCTCTTTTCCAATTTGAATGCCTTTTATTTTTATTTATTTTTTTCTTCTCTGTTATGGCTAGAACTTCCAATACTGTAAAATAGTACTGGTAAAAGCAGGGATCCTTGTCTTGTTCTGATCTCAGGGAGAATCTTTTTGTTTTATTTTAGGGAGTATGATTTTGGTGTAGTATTTTTTAATTTTATTTATTGATTGATTGATAAAGAGAGAAGAGAGTGATAAAGAGAGGTAGAGAAATATCTGTGTGGTTTCAAAGAGAAACGACCATGTGTAGGCTGCCTCTCGTTTGTGTAACAACCTAGTCATGTTGCCCCAACTGGGAATTGAAACAGTGACTTTTTGGTTCAAAGGACGGCACCTTAGCCAATACACTACACCATCCAGGGCTGGTTGTAGTTTTTCATATATGGCTTTTTACTATGTTTAGGAATGCCCATTCTATTTCTATTTTAATAATATTTTTTGTGTTTCTTAGTTTTTTATTTATAAATAAACGCTTTAGATTGTCAGTTGCTTTATTTTTTCTATTGGGTAGGCATATGGTGAGCAAATACACTCTTATTTACTACTTACAGAACAGTATCATGGTGAAAACCTGTAAAGCATATGAATAGCATGAGGTTTAAGTAACAATCATACTTTTTGTTATCATTTTTATAATTCCATTACTCCTATTTTTTGTTGATTAGTCCTTTCCAGTCATTACAGTCCACTTATAGGTGCTAACATACAATATTTATCTTTCTTCTCCTTACTAATTTCACTAAGCATAATAGACTCCAACTCCATCCATGTTGCTCTGAATGGCACAATATTCCCCTTTCTTTCTGCTACATAGTACTCCATTGTATATATATACCACAATTTCTTGATCCATTCATCCACTGTTGGGCACTTTGGCTGCTTCCACTGCCTTGCTATTGTAAATAATGCTGCTATAAACATTGGGGTACATAGTGCCCTTTGGATTGGTGTTTTAGGATTTTTAGGGTATATTCCAAGCAGTGGGATTACTGGATCATAAGGTAAATCCATTTTAAGCTTTTTAAGGAAATTCCATACTGTTTTCCAAAATGGCTGTACCAGCCTGCAGTCCCACCAACAGTGTATTAAAGTCCCTCTTTCTCCACATCCCCGCCAACACCTGTCATTTGTTAATTAAAAAAAAAAGATTGTCAGTTGCTTCTTCAGCATCTATTGAAACAGTCATGTGATTTTTATATTTAATTTGGTTTACACAGTGTATTATATTTAATTTTCAAATGTACTATTCTTGCATGCCTCAAATGAATCTCGTTTAATCATGGTGTATGATCTCTTTTATGTATTTTCGTATTTAAGTTGCCAGTATCGGTTGAGGATATTAGTGTCTATGTTTATCAGAGATATTGGTCAAAAGTTTCTTTTTTATTTGTCTTCTTAAAGTAGGCCCTTAAGCATTTCCTGCAAGGCTGCCTCGATGCAGATATATTGCTTTAAGCTTTTTTATATTTGGTCTGTGAAGCTCCTTATTTCACCTTCCATTTTGAATGAGAGCCTTGCTGGGTAGAGTAGTCTTGGGTGAAGGCGTTCGGGTTTCATAATTTAAAATACTTCTTGCCACTGCCTTCTGGCTTGTAGAGTTTCTTTAGAGACATCAGCTGATAATTTTATTGGGGAACCATTGTACATTGTTATCTACTTCTCCTTTGCTGCTTTTAGAATTTCATCTTTGTCTGATAGTTTTTCTATGTTAATTATGATATGCTTTGTGCTAGACTTTCTTGGGTTCTTATTAGGCGGTACATCTCAGTGATTTCTAAATTTGAATGGCCTTGTCTCTCACCAAGTTGGGGAAGTTTTCTATTATTATTTTTTTCAGGTACTTTTTCAAATTTCTGATTATTCTTCTCCCCGTTTGTTCTTCCTATTATATGAATGTTGTTACCGTTCAAACTGTCCTTGAGTTCTCTTCATGTTCTGTAGTTCTTCTTAATCTTCCTTTAATTTATTAGTTCAGACTGGTCCTATCCTCTGCTTCTTGCAGCCTGCTTTTAAATCCTTCTATTGTGTTTTTTTAATTCAGTTATTGTATTTTTTATTTCTTCTTGATTTCTGTTCATATCTTGTTTTATATTGATGTAATTTCTGCTGAGCTCCTCCTGGTAGTTGTCACTGAGTTCTTGAGCTTTCCTGCTAATGTTTGTTTTGTATATCTGATAGAATGTCTGCCTCAGTTTAATTTAACTGATTTCTTGGGAATTTCTCCATTTCTATTGACTTAGGGCTCTTTTTCTTTATTCTCATTGAGTAATAATTCTGTTTGTTTCTCTGACTCAAAATGTATCTACCTTTCTTTTTCATGTGGATTTCTGTTGTATGTGTTCGGTGGGCATAAATGGTGCAGTGTCTATGTTTCTTTTTTAAAATTTTGTTTGTTTAAGTGTTGTTCTTTGTTCAATTTGAGTTGTCTCTTGATTGTATTTGAATTTTCCTAGTTTACACAATCATTGTTGGACTATCCCTTCCAGTTGGATATCTACTGGTCATTGTCTTTTTACATTTTGTGTTTTGAAATGTTGGGGGTGTTAGTATGTGGGGTTTGAGAAAACAACAGTATGGAAAAATTAATAATAATATACAATTATAAATTCCGTTATTAATAAGCATATAAACTTACATTTATATACCCTCTGGTATTAGAGTTTGTAAGCTAAAGGGGCAAGGGAAGGGATTTCTTTTAGCTTATGTATAACCTAAAGAGGTTTTATATTACAGTACTATTTGAAGTGAGGAAAAGAGAACAGAATGAGATAGAAATAAAGATAAAAGCAGAGAGATGCTGCTGAAAGTGGAAGACTAATGGAGACAGATTTAAAAAAGGAAGAGAAAAAAATTAAGAATAGGGAGGAGACAAAGAAAAAATAGAGAAAGAGAACAAGAATTCAAAGTAGACCAAACATAACTAAAGAACCAGTGGAAATAAGATACAACTGCATAAAAATTATATATACATATTGTGTATGTGTTTGTATGTGAAAAAACAGAAAAAATATATTTATTTATTTATTTATTTATTTATTTATTTTAAATTTTGAGTATGAGACACATATAACTCCTTAAGATGAATTGTCTAATTTTCGGCTTCAGTTCCTGTGTCACCATCACATGCTTCTAGGGGAGAACTTCTGTCTCATTTGGAAATACACTGTTATGTTCCTCTGCAGCTCACACACTCTACTGACTCTATGCAGTTGATGCCCTTATGGAGTGACAGCCTCCTCACCTAAAAATGTGTGGCTCCAGCCCATGATAACCTGGAAATCTCTAGCCCTATTCCTTCTCAGTGCAGTTCCTGCCCTTTGCTCCTTTCCCTCTGCCTCTCAGCATTTTCTATAGAGAGCTGCCAGCACACAGGGCCTTTTACTCCTAAATCAGGGCCACTGTCTAATATCTGGTTTCCTACAAACACAAAATTTCCCCTGTCTCTCTCTAGGGCTGTTCTTCATTAGAGATCCTTGGATCCATCTTCAGAAGAGCAGAGCTTGGTCTGCTTCAGGTTTTCTACTGGGGAGATGCTCATGGTCTTGTGTTTTACTTCTCTTGCCCCCTATTTCTTTCTCTGGGTAACTTCTGCTGCCTTCACCATGGCCTTTTGTCAGCGATATGTTTAACTGAAAGCCAAAGGCCCAGAATCTCCAAATACTGGTCTACTTAAAGCCACACTTTTAAGAATCCTGTCCTCACATTTCTGGGGTAAAAAAAAAAAAACAAACAGCGCAATCCCATGAGATTCTGGGGAGATATTTGTACCCTTTCGCCTCTCTACCTGCCTTGCACCTCAGCTCTTTTTGAGGGGGAGTCTGTGTTCAGAGTAATGTATTGTCATTTAGATTAATTGCCCTGAATGCTGGTGACTCTCAAGCACGAAAGTTTTTATTCACATCCCTGCATGGCTCAGCATGCTCTGGCAGATTTCAGCCCCAGTGGACCACAGCCTCTGTTGGTCATGGTCTGCCCAGTCATTTCAGATACCACAGTGCCTTCATCACTGCATGACTCTTGTTCTGGCTCTGAGTGTGTGGGCTTTCTTCTCCCAGGAATACAATTTGTTCATGGCCCCATCCAGGCACTCAGAGCTTTTCAGTGGAGGGAGCTGCACTCCCAGATTCTGCCAGTTGCCTCTTTAGCCCAGGGGATGCTCAAGGTAAACCTGGTGGAAGTCCTTCTTACCTTGGAAATGTTTCTATCCTTCCCTGTGAAGCCCCCCTCCATCTTCTGTGGCTTCTAGGCCTTTCAAGAATCAAGTATCACCAAAATTTAAGGTTATATCTCCACTGGATAGCCAGTCTTCTGTATTGGTCTCTAGAGCTGGAATTTTGTGTCCCTCCATCTGGCTGCCATCTTTATACTCCAATTTTCTTACTCTTCCTCACACACTTCAGGGACACTTCAGCATTGGGGTTTTTGAAACTTGTTTTTTATATTTTTTTCTTGTAATACTCTTCCCAGTTATATGTATAACATCTTCATAACATTTCCTCCAGCTGCTTGCCCAAGTGGATCCTCTTCTCTGAGTCCTTCCTCAACTTCCCTATTTGTATTTATAACCCTTCTTACATTATATTCTTTTTCTTAATTAGTTTATTTTAACAGATTATTGCCTTTAACAAACTAGATCTCTTTCTTATTTAATAAGAATTAAATAACGTGGCATAACTACAGTGTAACTATTTTCTTTAGGATTTTTTCTAAAAAGAACTAGCTTTTTATATATTAGTTTTAAAATAAACATCTAAAATATTATTAAAAATTTGATAGAATATGGACAAAAACCATAATTATTTTTATTTCTCCAAGGACATACACGCAAAGGCAGTTTTATTATTCTGTAACTATATGAAGATGCCTACTTTTATATTCAAGTTCCTGCATGCAAGTCACAAAATAATTTTACTTAAAGATATGAACCCTCATTTATAAGTTTGGCTTTACTGTTTGTAAGCTGTCACACAAAGCTCTATGTGTGTAGTAACAATACTCCAATAGAGAGCAAATAAAAAATATTTTAAAAATTACCTACCACAAATTTTAAGTGAGAGTCAATATGGTAAACAATAACTAGCTAAAATTACAAATATTCCTGTCTTTTGACCTTTACTACTTTTGCCTCCCATTCACTGGGTCTTGTATTATATGTACCCTTTACTAGAAGTGTTATCCCATGATAATACATTTTCATCAGAGTTGCAGACTTATCACTCAGGCCAATAAGATTTTATTTTCTCTTTTAATTATACATATGTTCACATATGCACACAAATGTATATGAAAAAATATATATACATACATACACAAACACACGTGTACATATGCAAGTGTGAAAAATATAGCCTCTAAATATTTTATATTAGACATATATCGATACAAATTTAGATACTATAAATAAGCATATGCTACATGTACATTAGTGCATACATAGGACGCCACATACAATTTAATGTAAGCTATATTCACCCACTTTACTTATTTCTTACTTGTCATCTCGTTTGCAATATTTATTCATGAAGTAGGATAATTTTCAGTAATTGCACTACGATGAATTAACAGCATTGAGGAAGCCCCATTTGTCTCCCTCTTTCCATCTCCCAGGTTCTCACCACTTAACCTTCCAAATACTGCACATAAATTCCTCCTTTTTATCCAGGAAGAGCACATCACCTGGAAGTAATTGATAAATTATGCCTCATTAAAACATGTAGTGTGAATCCAATTTAAATCTTCCTTAGGTGGTAGGTTGTTGAGTAAGAAGAAGAACTCAGTGACACAGGGCAATAAGAAACAAAACAAACAAAACAAAACAAAAATTGATGTGAACATTGACCCACAACCTTCACAGATGATTTGTAGTTGAAGAAGAAAATTACTCAGGACCATAGCTTCAGGAAAACACACAGAGTAGCTTTTTTGTCCAACTCGGGCATGCATGATCCCTCACACCACAAGATGTATGGCAAAAAAAAAAAAGCTATTGGCACAAAAGGCCATTGGCCCAAAGGCCCTTGGAACAAAAGGCCCCTCTGGTTTATTTCTCTCAATGGTTATAGCAATTCCAATACACACTCACATTTATATATGTCTCACAGCTAAGCCCTAGCCAGGAAGTCTTCAGTTTTATTTCAAGTTACAGCACAACAAAATCATTTACATCTCATTAGAGCAAGGGCCATAGTTTACTTTACATTTTAATGTGGGCCAGTAACTCAGACATTATTTGTTCTTATGGAAAACTTGAGTATGTGACTTTTAGGACCTTGTTCATGGTCTTTCACAACATAAAATATTAGAGGGTATGCCATAGCTTCCCGGCTTATTGGCTGATCAGACATAAATGCCTCTACTGGGCTGCACATCTATAATATCATGCTATGAGATTCTCCAACAGTAGGTGTGATGGGGTAGTCCATCTTTTGGGGGTCCTCTTTGGCTTCATATGTCAAACTTAGCTGAACTCAGACCCATGCTTCTGGTAGCATTGTTGTTTGCTTATTATTTGCACTTCTATAGATTTCTCTTATCACCCACAGGTAGATAATCATTTTGAGCCCAGTGCAGAAAGTAAGCAGGGACACTGGATGGTCCCTTCATCCTAAACTACATTTTTTAAAAGGTTATGAACTTAATGCCTCTCATAAGGTGTCATCGGGTGTTAAACAAGGTGTCACTAAAATGGAGACTACTTCAAAAGGGACTTATAGCATTGGTGTCTGAGTAAGTTGGAGAAAAACTCAAAAATCTCTTGCATGATTACACTTCTGAGATGAAATTGGAAGATATTTCAAGGAGCAATTAGTGATCATATTTGGAAGGTAAGCAGCATTTGAGGTGTTCCCCAATGACCAGGTGGATTTTGGTAAAATTTGTTTCTGATCAGAATGAGGTTACAAGAGTATGTGCTTTATTTAATATGGTTCTTGGCAAATGTGTCTAGAAACTTGCTTTAGTGGACTCTCATGATGGGAGTCTGTCTAAACTTTGAGACCCTGCAAAATATAATTGGCTAGGAAGAAATATGAACTAGTGCCCAGAACATTTGCACTTGCTAAGGAGCAGGGAACACTCACGTATTTATTGTCTGCTGCTTTGCTCACCATTTGGGAAGAGATGGGGCCATTTATTTCAGGAATTAAGTTTGTGTAAAACTAGCAGAGACATATACAAAATTATGTGCACTGGTTATTCATGAGGCATAGCAGAGGGTGAGGAGTGTGGAGCTCCAAAGTAGAGATGAACTTAGGGCAGTTGTGTATAAGTTATGAAGAGTCTGCTTATTCATGTATATAAAACAGGAATATGTTCACCTATACTTTCAAGCCTTTTGTTTAATGATGGAGTGCTTACTTTTTATCTGAAAAAAAAACAGGAGGGCAAAGTCTTTCAAACTATTATATCAGCTGTCAACAATAGCTTTATGTTCAAATTCCACTACTTTTCCTAGCAACAGTGTGAACTTGAGCATTTCTTTGTAGAACGCATAGGCAGATGTGAAAATAATGAGAATAATAGCCATTACTTATTAAGCACTTTAGACTGGCAGTAAGGTGAGAGGACCCATGTAACCCAAGTATCCATAAACCAGATGTCAACACTCTATTAAATTCAATGGAAACTGCTACTGTTACTTATTTAGCACTACACTTTTCACCACTTTATATGAAATTACTCATTTAAACTCTGTCACAATAAGATTGCTCTGAGGGTCCAAGATGTTCCTAGGTCATCTGTGCATTATAAAAAAAATAATCTCTCAATCTCTTTCAGGGAGAAGAACTAAAGAGTTATGTTAAAAATAATAAAATAAGATCACTTGAGTTTAAAATGTTATTTTCCCCGTTTACTGGCCTGGATATTTTCCCTTAGTTTCATTAGTTCTCCCCCCTTTTATTTTCTCAAAATAATTTTTCTTTACTGAAGACATCTCATATTCTATTTTCTATTTCTTATAATACTTTTGTTCTCTTTACACCTTTATTAATCTTTGTTTATCTGTTGTTGTTGTTGTTGTTGTTATGAACCCTGTTGTGGCTTTCTTTCAATTGGTTCACTATTTTTAAATAAGTTTTTTTGTTGATCTCTCTTTAGTGCTGTTTCAGTATTCATCCATTGCCTTCCCCTCCATTACAACTCTTATCACACTTTCACAGCCCATTACTACACCATTGTCCATTACTACATGGCCTGTACGATTGTTCCTTGACTAAACCTCTGCTCTGATCTACCCCATTATCTCCCCTCTTCTCCCCTTGCTCATTGTCCATTTGTTTTTCACTTTCATGTTTCTGGATATATTTTGCTTGTCTCGTTGTGTGTTTGTGTTTTTTTTTTTTAATCAGGATTCACTTATAGGTAAGATGACTAATAGTGACCTTGGGAAATATAATTGGCTGAAAAGAAACATGAATTAGAACCCGGAACACTTGAACTTGTTGAAAAACAGAAAATCCTCATATCTTTTTTAATTTCTTTTCAATTTTTATTTACATTAAACTAAAATAATGTCACAAACAGTGGTTGACTTAAAGCCATAAATATTCAAAATTTCTATGTATCACAAATATGTCACATAAATTAACCAAAAACTGTGACAAGCTTGAAAGAAAATATTTACAA
>NW_027095798.1:0-41933 GCF_036850995.1 Saccopteryx leptura | reverse complement strand
TGCATTAAGAAATGTTTTGAAAAAATATATTGATCAGTATGAATCAATTTTTACTAGTTTTTCAGAGAAAATAACTAACAGTTATTAGAAACATGACTCTTTCATTCACTTTGCGATGCTAAGCAGAAGCAGGTCAGAAAGATTACGGAGTAAGAAAACTGAGTCATATTTCAATTACTAACATTGCTTTACTTGAAGAGAAAACAGCTGTATAACTTTTGTAAATACTGCAGTAACTTTGAAGCCATACACTTGAGAAAAACTAACTCAGATAACTTGACACTCTTGTTAGCAGAAAAACACGTGCAAAGAATTAATAAATGAGTTGTTTAACAATACATTAAGAAATGTGTAGAAAAAATATCTTAATAAGTAGAATTTATTTTTACAGGTTTTTTTAAGATAGAAACTAAGTTATTTCAAAGATAATACATTCATTCACTTTGCGATGCCAAGCAGAAGCAGTACAAGAACATTACTGTGTATTAAGACTGAGTCCTTTTTCAATTACTAACACTGCTTTACCTGAAGAGCAATCAGCTGTTTAACTCTTCTAAGTAGTGCAGTAAATTTGAAGCCATAAACGTGAGAGACATTAACTCAGATAAGTTGAAACTCTTGTTAGCAAAATCACATGACAAAGAATAATGAAATGAGACATTTAATAATGCATTAAGAAATTTGTTGAAAAAATATGTCTTCATAAGTATCAATTGGTTTTTTACAAGTTTTTTTAGAGAAGTAAACTAACAGCTATATTAAATACAATTTTTCATTGACATTGAGATGCTAATGAGAAAAAGTACAAATACATTACTGTGTAAAAACCTGAGTTCTATTTGAAATAAATTCACTCTTTTTTGTAGAAACCCAGGTATGAAGAATAATGAAATGAGTTGTTTTACAATGCATTAGAAAATGTTTTGAAAAAATATTTTTTCATTATTAAGAATTGATTTTTACTAGCTTTTTTAGAAATGATAATTAACTGTTATTTGAAACATAATTTCTTTATTCACTTAGCGATGCTAAGCAGAAGCAGTTCAGGAACATTACTGTGTAAGAAAACTGAGTCCTATTTCAATTACTAACACTGCTTTACTTGAAGAGCTGTATAACACTTGAAAATAGTGCAGTAAATTGGAAAGCATACACTTCAGAAAAACTAACTCAGAGAACTTGAACCAATTGTTAACATAGACCCACATGCAAATAATAAGTACAGGAATTGTTTAACAATGTATTATGAAAGGTGTTGAAAAAAATATATCTTCATAAGAATGAACTGATTTTTATTAGTTTGTAGAGTAGGAAACTGACAGTTCTTTGAAAAATAATTCTTCATTCACATTGAAAGCTAAGAAGAAGCAGTACAGGTAAATTACTGTGTAACAAAACTGTGTCCAAATTCAATTCCTAACACTGCTTTGCCAGAAGAACAAACACCTGTGTAACTCTTTTAAATACTACAGGGAATTTGAAACCAGAAACGTGAAACTCAAGAACTCTAATAACTTAACACTCTTATATGAAACCCGCATGCAAAGAATAGCTAAATGAGTTATATAACAATGCATTTAGAAACGTGTTTAAAAATATATCTTCATAAGTATTAATTGAATTTTACTAGTTTTTTAGAGAAGAAAATGAACAGTTATTAGAAATAAAACTCTTTTATTCATTTTCTGATGCTAAGCCAAAGAAGTATAGGTATATTACCGTGTAACAAAAGTGAGTTCTATTCTAATTCTTAACGTTGCTATTTCTGAAAGGCAAACAGTTGTGTAACACTTGTAAATAATTCAGTAAATTTGAAAAAATACACTTGAGGGTAACTAACTCAGATGTCTTGAAACACCTGTTAGCAGAGAACCACATGCAAAGAAAAAGTAAATGAATCGTTGAACAATGCATTATGAAAGGTGTTGAGAAAAATAAATTTTGATGAGTAAGAATTTATTTTGACTTTTTTTTTTTAGAGAAGAAAATGGAAAGTTATTAGAAACATAATTCTTCATTCACTTTAATAGCTAAGGAGAAGCAGTACAGGTACATTATTGTGTAACAAAACTGAGTCCTGTTTCAATTACTAACACTGCTTTCCCTGTAGAACAATCAGCTATGTAACTTTTAAATACTGCACTGAATTTGAAACCAGACACGTGAAACACATGAACTCCAATTAGTTAAACTCCTCTTATATGTAACCCTCATGCAAAGAATAACTAAAATAGTTATATAACAATGCATTTAGCAATGTGTTAAAAAATATATATTCATAAGTATGAATTCGTTTTTACTAGTTTTTAGGGAGGAAAACGGACAGTTATTAGAAACAAATTTCTTTCATCCATTTTGCGATGCTAAGCAGATGAAGTACAAATGCATTACTGTATATCAAAACTGAGTCCTATTTGAATTACTAACACTGCTTTACCTGTAGAGAAAACACCTATGTCACTCTTTTAAATACTGCAGGAAATTTGAAACCAGACACGTGAAACACAAGAACTCTAGTAACTTAAAACCCTTCTTATATGAAACAAAGATGCAAAGCATAAATAAATTAGTTATATAACAATGCATTAAGAAATGTGTTAAAATATATCTTCATAAGTATATTTTATTATTTTAATAGTTTTTTAGAGAAGAAAATGAACAGTGTTTAAAAATAAATTTAATTCATTCATTTTGCAATGCTAAGCAGAAGCAGTACAGGCACATTACCATGTAACAAAACTGAGTTCTATTCTAATTCCTAACATTGCTTCTTCTGAAATGTAAACAGCTGTGTAACTCTTGTAAATAATTCAGTAACTGTGAAACCAGACACTTGAGAGAAAATGTCTCAGACACCTTGAAACACTTATTAGCAGAGACCCACGTGCAAAGAATAAGTAAATGAATCGTTTAGCAATGCATTATGAAAGTGTTGAGAAAAATATATCTTCATAAGTATGAATTGATTTAAACTTGTTTTTTAGAAAAGGAAACTGAAAGGTATTTGAAACATAATCTTTCATTTGCTTTCAAAGCTAAGAGGAAACAGTACAGGTACATTACTGTGTAACAAACCAGAGGCCTAGTTCATTTACTAACACTGCTTTACCTGAAGAGAAAACAGTTATGTAAGTCTTTTAAATACTGCAGTGAATTTGAAAACAGACACGTGAAACACAAGAACTCTAATAACTTAAAACTTCTTATACGAAACCCGCATGCAAAGAATAACTAAAAGAGGTATATAACAACGCATTTAGTAATGTGTTAAAAAATATATATTCATAAGTATGAATTGATTTTTACTAGTTTTTTAGAGAAGAAAACGAACAGTTATTAGAAAAAAAATTCTTTCATTCATTTTGCGATGCTAAGCAGATGCAGTACAAGTACATTACTGTATATCAAAACTGAGTCCAATTTCAATGACTAACACTACTTTACCTATAGAGTAAACAACTATGTAACTCTTAAATACTGCAGTGAATTTAAAACCAGACACGGAGACAAATGAATTACAAGAACATAAAACTCTTCTTATACGAAACCCGCATGTAAAGAATAACTAAATGAGTTATATAACAATGCATTTAGAAAGGTGTTTAAAAATATATCTTCATGAGTATGAATTTATTTTACTAGTTTTTTAGAGAATAAAACGAACAGTTATTAGAAACAAAACTCATTCATTTTCCGATGCTAAGCAAAAGCAGTAGAGGTATATTACAGTGTAACAAAACAGAGTTTCGGTCTAATTAGTAATGTTGCTTTTTCTGAAAGGCAAACAGCTGCATAACACTTGTAAATAATTCAGTAAATTTGAAAAAAATACCCTTGAGAGGAACTAACTCAGATGTCTTGAAACATCTGTTAGCAGAGACCCACGTGCAAAGAATAAGTAAATGAATCGTTTAACATGCATTATGAAAGGTATTGAGAAAAATATATTTTAATAAGTATAAATTGAGTTTTACTTGTTTTTTAGAGAAGGAAATGGAAAGTTATTTGAAACATTATTATTATCCACTATGATAGCTAAGGAGAAGCTATAAAGGTACATTATTCTGTAATAAAACTGAGTCCTATTTCAATTACTAACACTGCTTTACCTGTAGAACAATCTGCTATGTAACTCTTTTAAATACTGTAGTGAATTAGATACCAGACACGTGAAACACATGAACGCCAATAACTTAAAACTCTTCTTATACGAAAAACACAAGCAAAGAATAACTAAGTGAGTTATATAAGAATGCATTGAGAAATGTGTTAAAAATATATCTGCATGAGTATGAATAGATTTTTACTTGTTTTTTAGAGAAAGAAATGGAAAGTTATTTGAAACATAATACTTCATTCACATTGAGAGCTAAGTAGAAGCAGTACAGGTACATTAATCCGTTTCCAAAATGATTCCTATTTCAAATACTAACAAATCTTTAGTTGTAGAAGAAACACCTATGTCACTGTTTTAAATACTGCAAGAAACTTGAAACAAGACATGTGGAACCCATGAACTCCAATAACTTAAACTCTTCTTACACAAACCCGCAAGGAAAGAATAATTAAAAGAGTTATATAACAATGCATTTAGAAAGGTGTTAAAAAATATCTTGATAACAATGAATTTATTTTTAATAGTTTTTAGAGAAGAAAACGAACAGTTATTAGAAACAAAATTCATTCATTCATTTTGCGATGCTAAGCAGAAGCAGAACAGGTACATTACCATGTAAAAAAGCTGAGTTCTATTCTACTTCCTAACAATACTGTTTATGAAAGGCAAACAGCTGTATAACACTTGTAAATTATTCAGTAAATTTGAAACAATACACTTGTGAAGAAGTACCTCAGATGTCTAGAAACACTTGTTTGCAGGGAGCGACGTGCAAAGAATAAGTAAATGAATCGATTAACAATGCATTAAGAAAGGTAGTGAGAAAAATATATTTTAATAATTATGAATTGAGTTTTACTTGTTTTAGAGAAGGAAATGGAAAGTTATTTGAATCATTATTCTTCATTCACTTTGATAGCTAAGGAGAAGCACTACAGGTACATTATTCTGTAACAAAACTGAGTCCTATTTCAGTGACTAACACTGCTTTTTCTGTAGAGAAAACAGCTATGTAACTCTTTTAAATACTGTGGTGAATTTGAAACCAAACACGTGTAACACATAAACTCCAATAACTTAAAACTCTTGTTAGATGAAACCCACAGGCAAAGAATAAGTAAATGAGTTATATAAGAATGCATTGGGAAATGTGTTAAAAATATATCTTTATATGTATGAATTGATTTTTACTAGTTTTTAAGAGAAGAAAATGAACAGTAATTAGAAACAAAATTCTTTCTTTCATTTTGCGACGCAAAGCTGAAGCAGTTCAGTAACATTACTTTGGAAGAAAACTGAGTCCTATTTCAATAACTAATACTGTTGACCTGAAGAGCAAACAACTGTATAAGTCTTATACAAAGTGTAGTAATTTGAAACAATATTGTTCAGAAAAACTAATTCAGATAACTTGAAACTCTTGTTAGCAGAAAAACACGTGCAAAGAATTATTAAATGAGTTCTTCAACAATACCTTAAGATATGTTGAAAAAATATATCTTAATATGTATGAATTGATTTTTACTTGTCTTTTCCAGAAGGAAACAAAAAGTTATTTGAAACATTATTCTTCATTCATTTTTAGAGCTAAGGAGAAGCAGTACAGGTACATTACTCAGTAACAAAACTGAGTCCCATTTCAAAGACAAATACTGCTTTACCTGTAGAGCAAACAGCTATGTCACTCTTTTAAATACTGCAGTGAATTTGAAAACAGATATGTGAAACACAAGAACTCCAATAACGTAAACTATTCTTATATGTAACACAACTGAAAGAATAACTAAAAGAGCATTTAGCAATATATTAAAAAATATATATTTTAAGTATGAATTGATTTTTACTAGTTTTTAAGAAAATAAAACAGTTATTACAAACAAAATTCTTTAATTCATTTTGCGATGCAAAGCAGATGCAGTACAAGTACATTAATGTATATCAAAACTGAGTCCTATTTCAATTACTAACACTGCGTTACCTGTAGAGCAAACAACTATGTAACTCTTTTAAATGCTGCAGTGAATTTGAAACCAGACACGTGAAAAAATGAACTCAAATAACTTAAAACTTCTTATACATAACACGCATGCAAACAATAATTTTAAGAGAAGAAAACAAAGTTATTAGAAACAAATTTCATTCATTCATTTTTTAATGCTGAGCAGATGCAGTACAAGTACATTACTGTATATCAAGACTGAGTCCTATTTCAATTACTAACACTGATTTACCTGTACTGCAGCTATGTATCTCTTCAATACTGAAGAGAATATGAAACCAGACACGTGTAAAACATGAACTCCAATAACTTAAAACTCTTCTTATGGAAAACCCACATGCAAAGAATAACTAAATGTATTATATAAGAATGCATTGAGAAATGTGTTAAAAATATATCTTCATATGTATCAATTGATTTTTACTAGTTTCTAAGTGAAGAAAATGAACAGTTTGTAGACACAAAATTCTTTCATTCATTTTGCGATTCTAAGCAGATGCAGTACAAGTACATTACTGTATATCAAAACTGAGTCCAATTTCAAATACTATCACTGCTTGACCTGTGGAGCAAACACATTTGTAACTCTTAAATGCTGCAGTAAATTTGAAAACAGACACGTGAGACACAGGAAATCCAATAATTTAAACACTCCTTATACATAACCAGCATGCAATGAATAAATAAAAAAGTTTTATAACAATGCATTTAGCAATTATGTTAAAATATATATGTGTGTTGGGAAATATATATTCATAAGTGTAAATTGATTTTTACTCATTTTGAAGAGAAGAAAATGAATAGTTATTACAAACAAAATTATTTCATTTTGCGATGCTAAGCAGATGCAGTACAAGTACATTACAGTATATCAAAATTGAGTCTTATTTCAATTACTAACACTGCTTGTCCTGTGGAGAAAACAACTTTATACATGTTTTAAATACTGCAGTGAATTTCAAACCGACATGTGAAACACATAAACTCCAATAACTTAAAACTCTTCTTATACGAAACCCACTGGCAAAGAATAACTTAATGAGTTATATAACAATGCATTGAGAAATGTCATAAAATATATCTTCACAGGTATGAATTCATTTTTAATAGTTTTTAAGAGAAAACAAACATTTATTAGAAACAAATTTCATTCATTCATTTCGTGATGCTAAGCAGAAGCAGTACAGGGATATTACCATTTAACAAAACAGACTTGTATTCTAATTTTTAATATTGATTTTTCTTAAGGGCAAACAGTGTTTAGCACTTGAAAATAATTCAGTAAATTTGAAACCATACACTTCAGAGAAACTATTTCAGATGCCTTGAAACACATTTTACTAGAGATCCACGTGCAAAAAATAAGTAAATGAATTGTTTAACCATTTAACAATGCATTATGAAAGGTGTTAAAGAAAATATATTATAAGTAAGAATTGAGTTTTACTTGTTTTATTGATAAAAAATTGGAAAGTTATTTGAAACATTATTCTTCATTCATTCTGATACCTAAGGAGAGGCAGTACAGGTACATTATTGTGTAATAAAACTGAGTCCTAATTCAATGACTAACACTTCTTTACCTGTAGAACAAACAGCTGTATAACTTTTTTAAATACAGCAGTGAATTTGAATACACACACGTGAAACACAAGAACTTTATAACTTAAAACTCTTCTTATACAAAACCTACATGTAAAGATTAAATAAATGATTTATATAACAATGCATTTAGCAATGTTTTAAAAATATATATTCGTAAGTATGATTTGATTTTTACTAGTTTTAAGAGAAGAAAACAACCAGTAATTACTAACAAAATTCTTTCATTTTACGATGCTAAGCAGATGCAGTACAAGTACATTACTGGATATCAAAACTCAGTCCTATTTCAATTATTGACACTGCTTCCCCTGAAGTACAAACAGCTACGTAACTCTCTTAAATACTGCAGTGAATTTGGAACCAGATACGTGAAACACACATAAACTCCAATAACTTTATACTCCTCTTATACGAAACCCACATGCAAAGAATATCTAAATGACTTATATAATAATGCATTGAGAAATGTGTTAAAAAATATATCTTCATATGTATGAATTGATTTTAACTAGTTTTTAAAAGAACAAAAGGAACAGTAATTAGAAACAAAATTCTTTCTTCCATTTTACTACTCTAAGCTTAAGCAGTTCAGTTACATTACTGTGTAAGAAAACTGAGTACTATTTCAATTACTAACACTGTTCAACTGAAGAGCAAACAGCTCTATAAGTCTTGTAAACAGTGCAGTAAATATAAAACCATATTCTTTTGAAAAACTAATTCAGATAACTTGAAACTCTTGTTAGCAGAAAAACACGTGTACAGAATTATTAAATGAGTTCTTTAACAATTCCTTAATAAGACTTGATAACTATATCTTAATAAGTATAAATTGATGTTTACATATCTTATAGAGAAGAAAACAGAAACTTATTTGAAACATTATTTTTCATTCAGTTGGAGAGCTAAGGAGAAGCAGTACAGGTACATTACTCGGTAACAAAACTGAGTCCACTTTCAATGAATAACACTGCTTTACTTGTAGAGCAAACAGCTATGTAACTCTTTTAAACACTGCAGTGAATTTGAACACAAACACGTGAAACACATGAACTACAATGTGTTTTTTGCTAAGTTGTTTTTTTGCTAAGTAATTGGAAAGTTATTTGAAACATTATTCTTCATTTATTCTGATGGCTAAGGAGAAGCAGTACAGGTACATTATTGTGTAAAAAAACTGAGTCCTATTTCAATGACTAACACTTCTTTACCTGTAGAACAAACCGCTGTATAACATTTTAAATACAGCAGTGAATTTGAATACAGACACGTGAAACACAAGAACTTTATAACTGGAAACTATTCTTATACAAAACCAACATGCAAAGATAAACTAAATGAGTTATATAACAATGCATTTAGCAATGTGTTAAAAAATATATATTCATAAGTATGATTTGATTATTTCTAGTTTTTAAGAGAAGAAAACAAACAGTAATTAGAAACAAAATTATTTCATTTTGTGATGCTAAGCAGATGCAGTACAAGTACATTACTGTATATCAAAACTGAGTCCTATTTCAATTATTAACACTGCTTCACCTGTAGTACAAACAGCCATGTAACTCTTTTAAATACTGCAGTGAATTTGAATCCAGATACGTGAAACAAACATAAACTCTAGTAACTTAATACTCTTCTTATATGAAACCAACATGCAAAGAATAATTAAATGTGTTATATAAGAATACATTGAGAAATGTGTTAAAAATATATGTTCATATGTACTATTTCATTTTTACTAGTTTTTAAGTGAAGAAAACTCACAGTTTGTAGATACAAAATTCATTCATTCATTTTGCAATGCTAGGCAGATGCTGTACAAGTACATTACTGTATATCAAAACTGACTCCTATATCAAATACTAACACTGCTTGACCTGTGGAGCCCAAACTTTTGTAACTTTTTTAAATACTGCAGTGAATTTGAAAACAGACACGTGAAACACAATAACGCCAGTTACTTAAACACTTCTTATACATAACCCGCATACAAAGAATAAATAAAAAAGTTATATGACAATGCATTAAGCAATTGTGTTAAAATTATATGTGTTGAAAAATATATATTCATAATTATAAATTGATTTTTACTCGTTTTTAAGAAAAGAAAATGAACAGTTATTACAAACAAAATTCTTTCTTTCATTTTGCAATGCTAAGCAGATGCAGTACAACTACATTTCTGTATATCAAAACTGAGTCCTATTTCAATGACTAACACTGATTTACCTATAGAAATAACAGCTATGTAACTCTTTTAAATATGGCAGTGAATTTGAAAACGCAGATGAAACACAAGTACTCTAGTAGCTTAAAACACTTCTTATACGAAACCCTCATGCAAAGAATAACTAAATGATTTATATAAAACTGCACTGAGAAATGTCTTAAAAATATATCTGCATAAGTAGGAATTGAATTTTAATAGTTTTTTAGAGAAGAAAATGAAGAGTTATTACAAACAAAATTCATTCATTCATTTCGCGATGCTAAGCTGAAGCAGTACCGGTACAACTCCATGTAACAAAACTGGGTTCTATTCTATATTTAGCATTGCTTTTTCTGAAAGGCAAGCAGCTATTTAATTCTTGCAAATAATTCAGTAAATTTGAAACCATACACTTTAGAGGAATTATTCCAGATACCTTGAAACAGTTTTTACCAGAGGCCCACGTGCAAACAATAAGTAAATGAATCATTTAACCGTAAATAAATTCTTTATGAAAGGTGTTAAGAAAAATATATTAGAAGTAAGAATTGAGTTTTACTTGTTTTTTGCTAAGGAATTGGAAAGTTATTTGAAATTTTATTCTTCATTCATTTTGATAGCTAAGGAGAAGCACTACAGGTACTTTATTGCATAAAAACCGAGTACTATTTCAAGGACTAACACCGCTTTAACTGTAGAAAAACAGCTGTGTAACTTTTTTAAATAGGGCAGTGAATTTGAATACAGACACGTGAAACCCAAGAACTTTATAACTTAAAACTCTTCTTATACAAAACCTACATGCAAAGATTAACTAAATGAGTTATATAACAATGCATTTAGCAATGTGTTAAAATTATATATTCATAAGTATGATTTCATTTTTACTAGTTTTTAACAGAAGAAAACAAACAGTAATCAGAAACAAAATTCTTTCATTTTGGGATGCTAAGCAGATGCAGTACAAGTACATTACTGTATATCAAAACTGAGTCCTATTTCAATTATTAACACTGCTTCACCTATACAACAAACAGCTACATAACTCTTTTAAATACTGCAATGAATTTGGAACCAGTTAAGTGAAATACACATAAACTCCAATAACTTAATACTATTCTTATACGAAACCCACATGCTAAGAATAAATAAATGAGTTATATAATAATGCATTGAGAAAAGTGTGAAAAATATTTATTATCTTATGTGTGAATTGATATTTACTAGTTTTTAAAAGAACAAAGGGAACACATATTAGAAACAAATTATTTCATTTTGCAATGCCAAGATTAAGCAGTTCAGTTACATTACTATGTAAGAAAACTGAGTCCTATTTCAATTACTAACACTGTTAAACTGAAGAGCAAACAGCACTATAAGTCTTGTAAACAGTGCAGTAAATATAAAACCATATTCTTCAGAAAAACTAATTCAGATAACTTGAAACTCTTGTTAGCACAGAAACACGTGTACAGAATTATTAAATGAGTTCTATAACAGTTTTCTAAAATGTCTTGAAAACTATATCTTAATAAGTATAAATTGATATTTATATGTCTTATAGAGAAGGAAATGGAAAGTTATTTGAAATATTATTCTTCATTCATTTTGAGAGCTAAGGAGAAGCAGTACAGGTACATTACTCTGTAACAAAACTGAGTCCTCTTTTAGTTACTAACACTGTTTAACCTGTAGAGCAAACAGCTATGTAACTCTTTTAAACACTTCAAGGAATTTGAAAACAGACACGTGAAACACATGAATTCCAATAACTTAAACACTTCTTATACAAAAAACGCATGCAATGAATAAATAGAAGTTATATAACAATGCATTTAGCAATTGTATTAAAATATATATGTGTTGAAAAATATATATTCATAAGTATAAATTGATTATTACTCCTTTTTAAGAGAAGAAAATGAAGAGTTATTACAAACAAAATTCTTTCTTTCATTTTGCAATGCTAAGCAGATGCAGTACAACTACATTACTGTATGTCAAAACTGAGTCCAATTTCAATAACTAACACTTCTTTACCCGTAGAGCAAACAGCTATGTAACTCTTTTAACTACGGCAGTGAATTTGAAAATGCAGGTAAAACACAAGTACTCTTGTAACTTAAAACTCTTCTGATACGGGTGACGTCACGGAAATGGCGCCGTGAGCAGCGCGTCCGACAGATCTCCCCAAAATCACAACAAATTTATCAACTAGAAACAGGAAAATTTATCTTCAGAGCAAACTGAAAGCAAAAGGACTGTTATCACTCGAATCTGAGAGACGAGGGTGTGGAGGAAGCTACCGCAGGGACGTTCATTCAAGCCGCGAGAAAGTGCGCCGGTGGTAAGTCATCCCGCACTCGGAAACCGCCGCCGCCGCCGCCGCGAGCAGTGGGTCGGTTGCAGAGCCAGCGGCAAACAGCCGCTGGAGCGCTCCCGGTCTGATTGCAGACCGAGCATTGCAGACCGAACACCGCTAACGTTCCAAGCGGCCCGCGCACGGGGAGCGGGAGAAGCCCCAGGGCGGTATTCCCTACTTGGGAGATTCTCTCCGTTGGCGGGGAACCTCACCCAGCCATTCAAGCTAACAATCAAGCGTTGGGGGAGGGGCGCGCGCAGGCAGCCTGAAATACCTTCGGGAGCACAGCTGCGACCCAATTACTAAAATTAACTTAACCCGTGAAATCTGCGCACCCTCGGTTCTAATTGATAAGATCTCTCTCAGTTCACCGACCCAAGACAAGAGGAGTGATATTTTTTGGTGCCTCTCGCTAAAGGGGCGGGGGCAACTTCTGATTGATAGAGCCTCCATATTCAGGGATAAACGCTAACAAGAAGGACTTGGCAGATAATAAGATCTATACCACACTAGTCGCAAGCAGAGACTAGTGCCTCTTTTTACCGGCCAAAACAGGCTACAAAGTGTGGAAAGCCTGGATTGAGAGGTCCAACGGAATGCTAGGCGCTGAACAATCATCTTGACAACAATTGACTCCCACCCCCGCCTGATTACACTGGAGGCCCTGACTGTCAGAGCCCTTCCCAGAGCCTTGCACTGAGTGGGGATAGAGTGGGGATTTCCCAGCTCTTTGAGCCTCTTACTCCCCAGGCAGAAGCAGTGGCAGCCTTGGGGCTGGATCGCCAGGCTGCTGGTTCGGGAGGGGGGGACTGGGAGAGAGAATCCACGAAGGCGAACTCTCTCGTCGTTAGACCCTGCAGACGCCGGCAGGCCTTGACTACCAACAAGACTAAAGCCAATTGTGTGACATTGCCATAGAACCCCATCAACTGCAAGTCCCTGCCTGGGTGTGGTGCAGGGGCAGGGCCTGGGGTGCAGAGTCGCCGACCGGGAAGAGGGAGAGAGGAGAAGTAGGAAGAGGTTGACATCTCAAAATCAGGAAAAATCCACAGACTTTGCAGCTTGTTCCACTGTTTGTTGGTTTTTTTTTTTTTTTGTAGTTGTTGTTGTTTGTTCCTTCTATCTTATTGCCTTTATTTCCTCCACATCAGCCCTTCTATTCTCTGCCCATCTTATGCTTCCCTTTTCTTGAACTACACTACCCATAAGTGTTACATTTTATTTCTCTCCTTCATCCTCACCCTCCTTTGGGGTTATACTCCAGGACACTTAATTCTCACTCTCTCCTCTTTTGTTTTTTTTGCCTTATTTTGTTTTTTTTCTCTTCCTTTTTTATTTCTTCCTTCGTTTTTCACTCTTTCTTATTTTTTCCTTTCTATTCGTTTTTTCTTTTCTCGTTTTACTTTCCTCCCATTTAATCCTCAATCACGAACAAATTAGTTAATTTGGGACTCAAGGTTTTTTTTGGCTTTGTTTTTCTTTTTCGGTTTTGTTTTTGTTTTTTTCTGATTGGTTTGTTTTTGTGGCATTTTGGGTCCTCCCAACCCAAGGTCTCCATTGTATTTGGTCTTTGCTCCACTTAATACAACGTATTTTTACTTATTATTTTTATTTTTTCTTCTTGATTATTCCTTTTTTTTGTCCTTTTGTCTGGATCCCTCTTGTCCCTCTCATTATATCTCTTGGTTAACCGTCACCCACAGGCAGATCAACTTATGCTTGTCTAAGATTTTCTTCCCTTTTTTTTTTTTAATTTATTTATTTATTTTTGCCCCCTTGAACTCTTCACCGCAAACCAGGCCCTCAATTATAGGCACGATATTTCCCTGAGGAGGGGAGAGGAGGGAAGGAGAACAAAGAAAAAAAAAGGGGGAAATAATAAATTATTACTGCTTTTTTTTTTGTGGGGTGTTTTACCCTTTGTTTTTTTTGTTTTTCTTTTTTTTTTTTTGTTTTTGTTTTTGTTTTTGTTTCTGTTTTTTACTTTTTACTCTTTATTAATTCTAATTAGTGCTATCAACAAGACCACCCGCAGATGCCAATAAGAAAGAGGAAATCGAATATTATGGATACAAAAGAAAGAGAGGTAACACAAATAGATGTGGAAAAATCTATGGAGAAAAGACTTAACATATTGGAAGCCTTGGAGCTAAATGACAGAGAATTTAAAATAGAAATCTTAAAAATACTCAGAGATATACAAGAAAACACGGAAAGGCAACATAGGGAGATCAGAAAACAACTCAATGAACACAAAGAATATATTACCAAGGAAATTGAAACTATAAAAACAAATCAAACAGAAATGAAAAACTAAATTCACGAGCTGAAAACGAGGTAACAAGCTTAGCTAGCAGAACAACCCAGATTGAAGATAGGATTAGTGAAATAGAAGACAAACAACTTGAGGCACAACAGAGAGAAGAAGAAAGAGACTAAAAATAATAAAAAACGAGAAAGCCCTACAGGAATTATCTGACTCCATCAGAAAGAATAACATAAGAATAATAGGTATATCAGAGGAAGAAGAGAAAGAAAATGGAATGGAGAATATACTCAAACAAATAATAGACGAGAACTTCCCAAGCCTGTGGAAAGAACTAAAGCCTCAAATTCAAGAAGCAAACAGAACACCGAGTTTTCTTAACCCCAACAAACCCACTCCAAGGCACATCATAATAAAGATGACACAAACCAATGACAAAGAAAAAATTCTCAAGGCAGCCAGGGAAAAGAAGAGTACAACATATAAAGGAAGGCCTATTAGATTATCATCAGATTTCTCAGCAGAAACTCTACAAGCTAGAAGAGAGTGGACCCCAATATTTAAGGCCCTGAAAGAGAGGAACTTTCAGCCAAGAATACTATACCCATCAAAGCTATCCTTCAAGTATGAAGGAGATATAAAAACATTCACAAATACAGAAAAGATGAGAGAATTTATCACGAGAAAGCCCCCACTCCAGGAAATACTAAAGGGGGTTTTCCAACCAGATTCAAAGAACAAAAGAAAACAACACCACAAGTAACAGCTCCACCAAGAACACAATAAAACCAAACTTAAACTGTGACAACAAAGGAAAAAAAAAGGGGGGGAGAGAATGGAGATTAACAGTAGCAAAGGAGGATGAAGTGCAGAAATACTTATAAGATAGGGTACTACAATGAATATGGTAGGTACCCTTTTCATTACTTAATGGTAACCACCCTTGAAAAAACCACCACAAAAACACATGACTTAAAAAAGGTAGCAACAGAGGAAAGAAGTATGGAACACAAACAAACAGAAACAAATGATAGAAAAACAAAAGAGAAGAATCAAACTAGATACAAAACTAACAGAAAGCAATTTATAAAATGGTAGTAGGGAACCCACAAGTGTCAATAATTACACTAAATGTAAATGGATTAAACTTACCAATAAAAAGACACAGAGTAGCAGAATGGATTAAAAAAGAAAATCCAACTATATGCTGCCTACAAGAAACACATCTAAGCAACAAGGATAAAAACAAATTCAAAGTGAAAGGCTGGAAAACAATACTCCAAGCAAACAACACCCAAAAAAAAGCAGGTGTAGCAATACTCATATCTGATAATGCTGACTACAAGACAGAAAAAGTACTCAGAGACAAAAATGGTCACTTCATAATGATTAAGGGGACACTGAATCAAGAAGACATAACAATCCTTAATATATATGCACCAAACCAAGGAGCACCAAAATATATAAGACAGCTACTTATTGACCTTAAAACAAAAACTAACAAAAATACAATCATACTTGGAGACCTCAATACTCCGCTGACGGCTCTAGATCGGTCATCCAAACAGAGAATCAATAAAGATATAGTGGCCTTGAACGAAATACTAGAACACCTGGATATGATAGATATCTACAGGACACTTCATCCCAAAGCGACAGAGTATACATTTTTCTCTAGTGTACATGGAACATTCTCAAGAATTGACCATATGTTGGGCCACAAAGACAATATCAGCAAATTTAGAAAAATTGAAATTGTACCAAGCATATTTTCTGATCATAAAGCCTTGAAACTAGAATTCAACTGCAAAAAAGAGGGGGAAAAACCCACAAAAATGTGGAAACTAAACAACATACTTCTAAAAAATGAATGGGTCAAAGAAGAAATAAGCGCAGAGATCAAAAGATACATACAGACAAATGAAAATGAAAATACGACATATCAGAATCTCTGGGATGCAGCAAAAGCAGTAATAAGAGGAAAGGTCATATCACTTCAGGCCTATATGAACAAACAAGAGAGAGCCGAAGTAAACCACTTAACTTCACACCTTAAGGAACTAGAAAAAGAAGAACAAAGACAACCCAAAACCAGCCGAAGAAAGGAGATAATAAAAATCAGAGCAGAAATAAATGAAATAGAGAACAGAAAAACTATAGAAAAAATCAATAAAACAAGGAGCTGGTTCTTTAAAAAGGTCAACAAAATTGACAAACCCTTGGCAAGACTCACCAAGGAAAAAAGGCACAGGACTCAAATAAATAAAATCCAAAATGAAAGAGGAGAGATCACCACAGACATCATAGATATACAAAGAATTATTGTAGAATACTATGAAAAATTATATGCCACCAAATACAACAATCTAGAAGAAATGGATAAATTCCTAGAACAATACAACCTTCCTAGACTGAGTCATGAAGAAGCAGAAAGCCTAAACAGACCAATCAGCAGGGAGGAAATAGAAAAAACTATTAAAAACCTCCCCAAAAATAAAAGTCCAAGCCCAGACGGTTATACTAGTGAATTCTATCAAACATTCAAAGAAGACTTGGTTCCTATTCTACTCAAAGTCTTCCAATAAATTGAAGAAGAAGCAATACTTCCAAACACATTTTATGAGGCCAACATAACCCTCATACCAAAACCTGGCAAGGATGGCACAAAGAAAGAAAACTACAGACCAATATCTCTAATGAATACAGATGCTAAAATTCTAAACAAAATACTGGCAAACCGAATAAAACAACATATTAAAAAAATAATACATCATGATCAAGTGGGATTCATCCCAGAATCTCAAGGATGGTTCAACATACGCAAAACGGTTAACGTAATACACCATATCAACAAAACAAAAAACAAAAACCACATGATCTTATCAATAGATGCAGAAAAGGCTTTTGATAAAATACAACACAATTTTATGTTTAAGACTCTCAACAAAATGGGTATAGAAGGAAAATATCTCAACATGATAAAGGCCATATATGATAAACCATCAGCTAACATCATATTAAATGGCACTAAACTGAAGGCTTTCCCCCTTAAATCAGGAACAAGACAGGGTTGTCCACTCTCTCCACTCTTATTTAACGTGGTGCTAGAAGTTCTGGCCAGAGCAATCAGACAAGACAAAGAAATAAAAGGCATCCATATTGGAAAAGAAGAAGTAAAGGTATTACTTTTTGCTGATGATATGATCCTATACATCGAAAACCCGAAGGACTCCACAAAAAGATTATTAGAAACAATAAACCAAAACAGTAAGGTCGCAGGATACAAAATTAACATACAGAAGTCCATAGCCTGTCTCTATGCCAACAATAAAATATTAGAAAACGAACTCAAAAAAATAATCCCCTTCACGATTGCAACAAAAAAAATAAAATACCTAGGAATAAACATAACAAAGAATGTAAAGGACTTATATAATGAAAATTACAAAGCATTGTTAAGGGAAATCGAAAAAGATACAATGAGATGGAAAAATATTCCTTGCTCTTGGATAGGAAGAATAAATATAATCAAAATGGCCATATTACCCAAAGCAATATACAAATTTAATGCAATTCCCATCAAAATTCCTATGAGATTTTTTAAAGAAATGGAACAAAAAATCATCAGATTTATATGGAACTATAAAAAACCCCGAATAGCCAAAACAATCCTAAGGAAAAAGAATGAAGCTGGGGGCATTACAATACCTGACTTTAAACTATATTATAGGGCCACAATAATCAAAACAGCATGGTATTGGCAGAAAAATAGACACTCAGACCAATGGAACAGAATAGAAAGCCCAGAAATAAAACCACATATATATGGTCAAATAATCTTTGATAAAGGGGCCAACAACACACAATGGAGAAAAGAAAGCCTCTTCAACAAATGGTGTTGGGAAAACTGGAAAGCCACATGCAAAAGAATGAAACTCGAATACAGCCTGTCCCCGTGTACTAAAATTAATTCAAAATGGATCAAAGACCTAAATATAAGACCTGAAACAATAAAGTACATAGAAGAAGACATAGGTACTAAACTCATGGACCTAGGTTTTAAAGAACATTTTATGAACTTGACTCCAATGGCAAGAGAAGTGAAGGCAAAGATAAATGAATGGGACTACATCAGAATAAAAAGTTTTTGCTCAGCAAGAGAAACTGATATAAAAATAAACAGACAGCCAACTAAATGGGAAATGATATTTTCAAACAACAGCTCAGATAAGGGCCTAATTTCCAAAATTTACAAAGAACTCATAAAACTCAACAACAAACAAACAAACAATCCAATAAAAAAATGGGAAGAAGACATGAATAGACACTTCTCCCAGGAAGAGATACAAATGGCCAACAGATATATGAAAAAATGCTCAGCTTCATTAGTTATTAGGGAAATGCAAATCAAAACTACAATGAGATACCACCTCACACCTGTTAGATTAGCTATGATCAACAAGACGGGTAATAGCAAATGTTGGAGAGGCTGTGGAGAAAAAGGAACCCTCATTCACTGTTGGTGGGACTGTAAGGTAGTACAACCATTATGGAGGAAAGTATGGTGGTTCCTCAAAAAAGTGCAAATAGAACTACCTTATGACCCAGCAATCCCTCTACTGGGTATATACCCCCAAAACTCAGAAACATTGATACGTGAAGACACATGTAGCCCCATGTTCATTGCAGCACTGTTCACAGTGGCCAAGACATGGAAACAACCAAAAAGCCCTTCAATAGAAGACTGGATAAAGAAGATGTGGCACATATACACTATGGAATACTACTCAGCCATAAGAAACGATGACATCAGATCATTTACAGCAAAATGGTGGGATCTTGATAACATTATAAGGAGTGAAATAAGTAAATCAGAAAAAAACAAGAACTACATGATTCCATACATTGGTGGAACATAAAAATGAGACTAAGAGACATGGACAAGAGTGTGGTGGTTACCAGGGGTGGGGGGAGGGAAGACAGGGGGAGAGTTAGGGGGAGGGGGAGGGGCACAGAGAACTAGATAGAGGGTGGCTAAGGACAATCTGACTTTGGGCGAGGGGTATGCAACATAATTTAATGACAAAATAACCTAGACATGTTTTCTTTGAATATATGTACCCTGATTTATTAATGTCATCCCATTACCATTAATAAAAATTTATTAAAAAAAAAAAAAAAAAAAAACTCTTCTGATACGAAACCCACATGCAAAGAATTACTAAATGATTTATATAAAAATGCATTGAGAAATGTCTTAAAAATATATCTTCAGCCTGACCTGTGGTGGTGCAGTGAATAAAGCATCGACCTGGAAATGCTGAGGTCGCAGGTTCGAAACCCTGGGCTTGCCTGGTCAAGGCACATATGGGAGTTGATGCTTCCAGCTCCTCCCCCCTTATCTTTCTCTGTCTCTCTCTCTCCTCTCTAAAAATGAATAAATAAATAAAAAAATTAAAACAAACAAAAAAAATATATATATCTTCATAAGTATGAATTGATATTTAATAGTTTTTAGAGAAGAAAATTAACAGTTATTAGAAAAAAAATTCATTCATTCATTTTGCGATGCTAAGCCGAAGCAGTACCGGTAAAACACCATGTAACAAAATTGAGTTCTATTCTAATTTTTAACATTGCTTTTTCTGAAAGGCAAACAGCTGTTTAATTCTTGCAAATAATTCAGTAAATTTGAAACCATACACTTTAGAAGAACTATTAGAGATAATTTGAAACAGATTTACCAGAAAACCATGTGCAAAGAATAAGTAAATGAATCATTTAACCATTAAAAAATGCATTATGAAAGGTGTTAAGAAAAATATATGTATGAATTGAGTTTAACTTGTTTTTTTGCTAAGGAATTGGAAAGATATTTGAAACATTATTCTGCATTCATTTTGATACATTAGGAAAAGCATTATAGGTACATTATTGTGTAACTAACTTGAGTCCTATTTCAATGACTAACACTTCTTTACCTGTAGAACTGTGTAACTTTTTTAAATACGGCAGTGAATTTGAATACAGACACGTGAAACACAAGAAATTTATAACTGGAAACCCTTCTTATACAAAACCTACATGCAAAGATAAACTAAATGAGTTATATAACAATGCATTTAGCAATGTGTTAAAAAATATATATTCATAAGAATGATTTGATTTTTACTAGTTTTTAAGAGAAGAAAACAAACGGTAATTAGAAACAAAATTTTTTCATTCATTTTACGATTCAGAGCAGATGCAGTACAATTATATTACTGTATATCAAAACTGAGTCCTATTTCAATTATTAACACTGCTTCCCCTGTAGTACAAACAGTTACGTGCCTCTTTTAAATTCTTCAGTGAATTTGGAATCAGATACGTTAAACACACATAAACTCCAATAAATTAATACTCTTTCTAAACGAAACCCACATGCAAAGAATAACTAAATGACTTATATAATAATGCAATGAGAACTGTCTTAAAAAATATATCTTCATAAGTATGACTTGAATTTTAATAGCATTTAGGGAAGAAAACGGACAGTTATTAGAAAAAAAATTCATTCATTCATTTTGTGATGCTAAGCCAAAGCAGTACCGGAAGAACACCATGTAACAAAACTGAGTTCTATTCTAATTTTTAATATTGCTTTTTCTGAAAGGCAAATAGCTGTTTAATTTTGCAAATAATTCACTAAATTTGAAACCTACACTTTAAAGGAATTATTCCAGATACCTTGAAACAGTTTTTACCAGAGACCCACGTGCAAAGACTAAGTAAATGAATCGTTTAACCGTTAAAAAAAGCTTTATGAAAGGTGTTAAGAAAAATATATGTATGAATTCAGTTTAACTTGCTTTTTGCTAAGGAATTGTAAATATATTTGAAACATTATTCTTCATTCATTTTGATACCTTAGGAAAGGCATTATAGGTACATTATTGTGTAACTAAACTGAGTCCTATTTCAATGACTAACACTGTTTACCCGTAGAGCAAACAGCTATGTACCTGTTATGATAGAGCAGTGAATTTGAAAACAGACACACGAAGCACAAGTACTCTGGTAACTTACAACTCATCTTATACGAAATCCACATTCAAAGAATAATGAAATGACTTATATAATAATGCATTGAGAAATGTCTTAAAAAATATATCCTTATAAGTATGAATTGAATTTTAATAAACTTTTAGAGAAGAAAATGAACAGTTTTTAGAAAAATAATTCATTCATTCCTTTTACGATGCTAAGCCGAAGCAGTACTGGTACAACACCATGTAACAAAACTGAATTCTATTCTAATTTTTAACATTGCTTTTTCTGAAAGTGGAACAGCTGTTTAATTCTTGCAAATAATTCAGTAAATTTGAAACCATACATTTTAGAGGAACTGTTAGAGATACCTTGAAACAGTTTTTACCAGAGACCCATGTGCAAAGAATAAGTAAAAGAATCATTTAACCATTAAAAAATACATTATGAAAGGTGTTAAGAAAAATATATGTAAGAATTGAGTTTAACTTGTTTTTTTGCTAAGGAATTGGAAAGATATTTGAAACATAATACTTAATTCATTTTGATACCTTAGGAAAAGCATTATAGGTACATTATTGTGTAACTAAACTGAGTCCTATTTCAATGACTAACACTGCTTTACCCGTAGAGCAAACAGCTATGTAACTGTTATAATAGAGCAGTGATTTTGAAAACAGACAGTTGAAACACAAGTACTCTAGTAACTTAAAAGTCTTCTTATACGAAATCCACTTGCAAAGAATATCTAAATGATTTATATAAAAAGGCACTGAGAAATGTCTTAAAAATATATCTTCATGAGTATGAATCGATTTTTAATAGTTTTTTAGAGAAAAACATGAACAGTTATTAGAAAAATAATTCAATCATTCATTTTGCAATGCTAATTCGAAGCTGTACTGGTACAACCCCATGTAACAAAATTGAGTACTATTCTAATTTTTAACATTGCTTTTTATGAAAGGGAAACAGCTGTTTAATTCTTGCAAATATTTCAGAAAATTTTAAAACATACACTTTAGAAGAACTATTAGAGACACCTTCAAACAGTTTTTACCAGAGACCCATGTGCATAGAATAAGTAAATGAATCATTTAACCATTAAAAAATGCATTATGAAAGGTGTTAAGAAAAATATATGTATGAATTGAGTTTAACTTGTTTTTTTGCTAAGGAAATGGAAAGATGTTTGAAACATTATTCTTCATTCATTTTGATACCTTAGGAAAAGCATTACAGGTACATTATTGTGTAACTAACTTGAGTCCTATTTCAATGACTAATACTTTTTATCTGTAGAACAAACAACTGTGTAACTTTTTTAAATACGGCAGTGAATTTGAATACAGACACGTGAAACAGAAGAACTTTACAACTGGAAACTCTTCTTAAACAAAACCTACATGCAAAGAAAAACTAAATGAGATATATAACAATTAATTTAGCAATGTGTTAAAAATATATATTCATAAGAATGATTTGAATTTACTAGTTTTTAAGAGAAGAAAACAAACAGTAATTAGAAAGAAAATTTTTTCATTCATTTTATGATTCAGAGCAGATGCAGTACAATTATATTACTGTATATCAAAACTGAGTCCTATTTCAATTACTGACACTGCTTCACTTGTAGTACAAAGAGCTACATAACTCTTTTAAATTCTTCAGTGAATTTGGAATCAGATATGTAAAACACACATAAACTGCAATAGCTTAATACTCTTCTTAAACAAAACCCACATGCAAAGAATAACTAAATGACTTATATATTAATGCATTGAGAAATGTCTTAATAATATATCTTCATAAGTATGAATTGATTTTTAATAGCTTTTTAGAGAAGAAAATGAACAGTTATTAGAAAAATAATTAATTCATTCATTTTGCTATGCTAAGCCGAATCAGTACCGGTACAACACCATGTAACAAAAATGAGCTCTATTCTAATTTTTAACATTGTTTTTTCTGAAAGGCAAACATCTGTTTAATTTTAGCAGATATTTGAGTAAACTTGAAACCATACACTTTAGAAGAACTATTAGAGATACCTTCAAACAGATTTTACCAGAAACCCATGTGCAAAAAATAAGTAAATGAATCATTAAACCATTAAAATGCACTATGAAAGGTGTTAAGAAAAATATATGTATGAATTGAGTTTAACTTGTTTTTTTTGCTAAGGATTTGGAATGATATTTGAAACATTATTCTTCATTCATTTTGATACCTTAGGAAAAGCATTATAGGTTCATTATTGTGTAACTAACCTGAGTCCTATTTCAATGACTAAGACTTCTTTACCTGTAGAACAAACAACTGTGTAACTTTTTTAAATACGGCAGTGAATTTGAATACAGACACGTGAAACACAAGAACTTTATAACTGGAAACTCTTCTTATAGAAAACCTACATGCAAAGATAAATTAATGTGTTATATAACAAAGAATTTAGCAATGTGTTGAAAAATATATATTCATAAGAATGATTTTATTTTTACTAATTTTTAAGAGAAGAAAACAAACAATAATTAGAAAAAAATTTTTTCTTTCATTTTATGATTCAGAGCAGATGCAGTACAATTACATTACTGTATATCAAAACTGAGTCCTATTTCCATTATTAACACTGCTTCACCTGTAGTACAAACAGCTACGTAACTCTTTTAAATTCTTCAGTGAATTTGGAATCAGATACGTAAAACACACATAAAACTCAAATAACTTAATACTCTTCTTAAACGAAACCTACATTCAAAGAATAACTAAATGACTTATATAACAATGCATTGAGAAATGTCTTAAATAATATATCTTCATAAGTATGAATTGAATTTTAATAGCATTTTAGAGAAGAAAACAGACAGTTATTAGAAAAAAAATTCATTCATTCATTTTGCGATGCTAAGCCAAAGCAATACCGGTACAACACCATGTAACAAAACTGAGTTCTATTCTAATTTTTAACATTGCTTTTTCTGAAAGGCAAACAGCTGTTTAATTCTTGCAAATAACTCAGAAAATTTGAAACCTACACTTTAGAGGAAATATTCCAAATACCTTGAAACAGTTTTTACCAGAGGCCCACGTGCAAACAATAAGTAAATGAATCGTTTAACCGTAAATAAATTCTTTATGAAAGGTGTTAAGAAAAATATATGTATGAATTGAGTTTAACTTGTTTTTTTGCTAAGGAATTGGAAAGATATTTGAAACATTATTCTTCATTCATTTTGATACCTTAGGAAAAGCATTATAGGTTCATTATTGTGTAACTAACCTGAGTCCTATTTCAATGACTAAGACTTCTTTACCTGTAGAACAAACAACTGTGTAACTTTTTTAAATACGGCAGTGAATTTGAATACAGACACGTGAAACACAAGAAATTTATAACTGGAAACTCTTCTTATACAAAACCTACATACAAAGACAAACTAAATGAGTTATATAACAATGCATTTAGCAATGTGTTAAAAATATATATTCATAAGAATGATTTGAATTTACTAGTTTTTAAGAGAAGAAAACAAACGGTAATTAGAAACAAAATTTTTTCATTCATTATACGATTCAGTGCAGATGCAGTACAATTATATTACTGTATATAAAAACTGAGTCCTATTTCAATTGTTAACACTGCTTCATCTGTAGTAGAAACAGCTCCGTAACTCATTTAAATTCTACAGTGAATTTGGAATCAGATACGTAAAACCGACATAAACTCCAGTAAATTAATACTCTTCTTAAACGAAACCCACATTCAAAGGATAACTAAATGACTTATATAATAATGCATTTAGAAATGTCTTAAAAATATAACTTCATAAGTAAGATTTGATTTTTAATAGTTTTTTAGAGAAAAAAACATATAGTTATTAGAAAAAAATTCATTCATTCTTTTTGCGATGCTAAGCCAAAGCAATACCGGTACAACACCATATAACAAATCTGAGTTCTATACTAATTTTTAACATTGCTTTTTCTGAAAGGCAAACAGCTGTTTATTTTTGCAAATAATTCAGTAAATTTGAAAACATACACTATAGAAGAACTATTAGAGATACCTTGAAAAAGATTTACGAGAAACCCATGTGCAAACTGCAATAGTTTAATACTCTTCTTAAACGAAACCCACATGCAAAGAATAAGAAAAAGACTTATATATTAATGCATTGAGAAATGTCTTAAAAATATATCTTCATAAGTATGAATTCATTTTTAATAATTTTTTAGAGAAGAAAATGAACAGTTATTAGAAAAATTATTCATTCATTCATTTTGCGATGCTTAGCCGAAGCAGTACCGGTACAACACCATGTAACAAAATTGAACTCTATTCTAATTTTTAACAATGTTTTTTCTGAAAGGCAAACAGCTGTTTAATTTTTGCAAATATTTCAGTAAATTTGAAACCATACACTTTAGAAGAACTGTTAGAGATAATTTCAAACAATTTTTACCAGAGACCCATGTGCAAAGAATAAGTAAATGAATCATTTAACCATTAAAAAATGCATTAGGAAAGGTGTTAAGAAAAATATATGTATGAATTGAGTTTAACTTGTTTTATTGCTAAGGAATTGGAAAGATGTTTGAAACATTATTTTTCATTCATTTTGATACCTTAGGAAAAGCATTATAGGTACATTATTTTTTAACTAACTTGAGTCCTATTTCAATGACTAACACTTTTTACCTATAGAACAAACAACTGTGTAACTTTTTTAAATATGGCAGTGAATTTGAATACAGACACGTGAAACAGAAGAACTTTATAACTGGAAACTCTTCTTATACAAAACCTACATGCAAAGACAAACTAAATGAGATATATAACAATGCATTTAGCAATGTGTTAAAAATATATATTCATAATAATGATTTGAATTTACGAGTTTTAAGAGAAGAAAACAAACAGCAATTAGAAACAAAATTTTTTCATTCATTTTACGATTCAGAGCACATGCAGTACAATTATATTACTGTATATCAAAACTGAGTCCTATTTCAATTATTAACACTGCTTCACCTGTAGTACAAACAGCTACATAACTCCTTTAAATTCTTCAGTTAATTTGGAATCAGATGCGTAAAATACACATAAACTGCAATAGCTTAATACTCTTCTTAAACGAAACCCACATGCAAAGAATAAGTAAATGAGTTATATATTAATGCATTGAGAAATGTCTTAAAAATATATCTTCATAAGTATGAATTGATTTTTAATAGTTTTTTAGAGAAGAAAATGAACAGATATTAGAAAAATTATTCATTCATTCATTTTGCGATGCTTAGCCTAAGCAGTACCGGTACAACACCATGTAACAAAATTGAGCTCTATTCTAATTTTTAACATTGTTTTTTCTGAAAGGCAAACAGCTGTTTAATTTTTGCAGATATTTCAGTAAATTTGAAACCATACACTTTTGAAGAACTATTAGAGATACCTTCAAACAGTTTTTACCAGAGACCCATGTGCATAGAATAAGTAAATGAATCATTTAACCATTAAAAAATGCATTATGAAAGGTGTTAAGAAAAATATATGTATGAATTGAGTTTAACTTGTTTTTTTGCTAAGGAAATGGAAAGATATTTCAAACATTATTCTTCATTCATTTTGATACCATAGGAAAAGCATTATAGGTACATTATTGTGTAACTAACTTGAGTCCTATTTCAATGACTAACACTTTTTACCTATAGAACAAACAACTGTGTAACTTTTTTAAATATTGCAGTGAATTTGAATACAGACACGTGAAACAGAAGAACTTTATAACTGGAAACTCTTCTTATACAAAACCTACATGCAAAGAAAAAGTAAATGAGATATATAACAATGCATTTAGCAATGTGTTAAAAATATATATTCATAAGAATGATTTGAATTTACTAGTTTTTAAGAGAAGAAAACAAACAGTAATTAGAAAGAAAATTTTTTCATTCATTTTACGATTCAGAGCAGATGCAGGACAATTATATTACTGTATATCAAAACTGAGTCCTATTTCAATTATTGACACTACTTCACTTGTAGTACAAAGAGCTACAAAACTCTTTTAAATTCTTCAGTGAATTTGGAATCAAATACGTAAAACACACATAAACTGCAATAGCTTAATACTCTTCTTAAAGGAAACCCACATGCAAAGAATAACTAAATGACTTATATATTAATGCATTGAGAAATGTCTTAATAATATATCTTCATAAGTATGAATTGATTTTTAATAGCTTTTTATTGAAGAAAATGAACAGATTTTAGAAAAATAATTCATTTATACATTTTGTGATGCTAAGCCGAAGCAGTACCGGAACAACACCATGTAACAAAATTAAGTTCTATTCAAATTTTTAAAATTGCTTTTTCTGAAAGTGAAAGAGCTGTTTAATTTTTGCATATATTTCAGTAAATTTGAAAATATACACTTTAGAAGAAATATTAGAGATACCTTCAAACAGTTTTTACCAGAGACCTATGTGCAAAGAATAAGTAAATGAATCATTTAACCATTAAAAAATGCATTAGGAAGGGTGTTAAGAATAATATATGTATGAATTGTGTTTAACTTGTTTTTTGCTAAGGAATTGGAAAGATATTTGAAACATTATTCTGCATTCATTTTGATACCTTAGGAAAAGCATTATAGGTACATTATTGTGTAACAAAACTGAGTCCTATTTCAATGACTAACACTTCTTTACCTGTAGAACAAACAACCGTGTAAGTTTTTTAAATATGGCAGTGAATTTCAATACAGACACGTGAAACACAAGAACTTTATACCTGGAACCTCTTCTTATACAAAATCTACATGCAAAGATAAACTAAATGACTTATATAACAATGCATTTAGCAATGTGTTATAAATTATATATTCATAAGAATGGTTTGATTTTTACTAGTTTTTAAGAGAAGAAAACAAACAATAATGAGAAACAAAATTTTTTCATTCATTTTACGATTCAGAGCAGATGCACTACAATTATATTACTGTATATCAAAACTGAATCCTATTTCAATTATTAACACTGCTTCACCTCTAGTACAAAGAGCTACGTAACTCTTTTAAATTCCTCAGTGAATTTGAAATCAGATACGTAAAACACACATAAACTCCAATAACTTAATACTCTTCTTAAACGAAACCCACATGCAAAGAATAACTAAATGACTTATATAACAATGCATTGAGAAATGTCTTAAAAATATATCTTCATAAGTAGGAAATGAATTTTAATAACATTTTAGAGAAGAAAACGGACAGTTATTAGAAAAAAAATTGATTCATTCATTTTGCGATGCGAAGCCAAAGCAATAACGTTACAACACCATGTAACAAAACTGAGTTCTATTCTAATTTTTAACATTGCTTTTTCTGAAAGGCAAACAGCTGTTTAATTCTTGCAAATAACTCAGTAAATTTGAAACCTACACTTTAGAGGAACTATTCCAAATACCTTGAAACAGTTTTTACCAGAGGCCCACGTGCAAACAATAAGTAAATGAATCGTTTAACCGTAAATAAATTCTTTATGAAAGGTGTTAAGAAAAATATATGTATGAATTGAGTTTAACTTGTTTTTTTGCTAAGGAATTGGAAAGATATTTGAAACATTATTCTTCATTCATTTTGATACCTTTGGAAAAGCATTATAGGTTCATTATTGTGTAACTAACCTGAGTCCTATTTCAATGACTAAGACTTCTTTACCTGTAGAACAAACAACTGTGTAACTTTTTTAAATACGGCAGTGAATTTGAATACAGACACGTGAAACACAAGAAATTTATAACTGGAAACTCTTCTTATACAAAACCTACATACAAAGACAAACTAAATGAGTTATATAACAATGCATTTAGCAATGTGTTAAAAATATATATTCATAAGAATGATTTGAATTTACTAGTTTTTAAGAGAAGAAAACAAACAGTAATTAGAAACAAAATTTTTTCATTCATTATACGATTCAGTGTAGATGCAGTACAATTATATTACTGTATATAAAAACTGAGTCCTATTTCAATTGTTAACACTGCTTCACCTATAGTAGAAACAGCTACGTAACCCTTTTAAATTCTAGAGTGAATTTGGAATCAGATACGTAAAACCGACATAAACTCCAGTAACTTAATACTCTTCTTAAACGAAACCAACATTCAAAGAATAACTAGATGACTTATATAATAATGCATTGAGAAATGTCTTAAAAATATAACTTAATAAGTAAGATTTGATTTTTAATAGTTTTTAAGAGAAAAAAACATATAGTTATTAGAAAAAAATTCATTCATTCATTTTGCGATGCTAAGCCAAAGCAATACCGGTACAACACCATATAACAAATCTGAGTTCTATACTAATTTTTAACATTGCTTTTTCTGAAATGCAAACAGCTGTTTATTCTTGCAAATAATTCAGTAAATTTGAAACCATACACTATAGAAGAACTATTAGAGATACCGTGAAAAAGATTTACGAGAGACCCATGTGCAAACTGCAATAGTTTAATACACTTCTTAAAAGAAACCCACATGCAAAGAATAAGTAAATGACTTATATATTAATGCATTGAGAAATGTCTTAAAAAATATACCTTCATAAGCATGAATTGATTTTTATTAGTTTTTTAGAGAAGAAAATGAACAGTTATTAGAAAAATTATTCATTCATTCATTTTGCGATGCTTAGCCGAAGCAGTACCGGTACAACACCATGTAACAAAATTGAGCTCTATTCTAATTTTTTACATTGTTTTTTCTGAAAGGCAAACAGCTGTTTAATTTTTGCAAATATTTTAGTAAATTTGAAACCATACACTTTAGAAGAATTGTTAGAGATACCTTCAAACAGTTTTTACCAGAGACCCATGTGCATAGAATAAGTAAATGAATCATTTAACCACTAAAAAATGCATTATGAAAGGTGTTAAGAAAAATATATGTATGAATTGAGTTTAACTTGTTTTTTTGCTAAGGAAATGGAAAGATGTTTGAAACATTATTCTTCATTCATTTTGATACCTTAGGAAAAGCATTATAGGTACATTATTGTGTAACTAACTTGAGTCCTATTTCAATGACTAAGACTTCTTTACCTGTAGAACAAACAACTGTGTAATTTTTTTAAATACGGCAGTGAATTTGTATACAGACACGTGAAACACAAGAAATTTATAACTGGAAACTCTTCTGATACAAAACCTACATACAAAGACAAACTAAATGAGTTATATAACAATGTATTTAGCAATGTGTTAAAAATATATATTTATAAGAATGATTTTAATTACTAGTTTTTAAGAGAAGAAAACAGTAATTAGAAACAAAATTTTTTCATTCATTATACGATTCAGTGCAGATTTAGTACAAATATATTACTGTATATAAAAACTGAGTCCTATTTCAATTGTTAACACTGCTTCACCTGTAGTAGAAAGAGCTACGTGACTCTTTTAAATTCTACAGTGAATTTGGAATCAGATACGTAAAACCGACATAAACTCCAGTAACTTAATACTCTTCTTAAACGAAACCCACATTCAATGAATAACTAAATGACTTATATAATAATGCATTGAGAAATGTCTTAAAAATATAACTTCATAAGTAAGATTTGATTTTTAATAGTTTTTTTAGAGAAGAAAACATATAGTTATTAGAAAAAAAATTCATTCATTCATTTTGCGATGCTATGCCAAAGCAATACCGGTACATCACCATATAACAAATCAGAGTTCTATACTAATTTTTAACATTGCTTTTTCTGAAAGGGAAACAGCTGTTTATTCTTGCAAATAATTCAGTAAATTTGAAACCATACACTATAGAAGAACTATTAGAGATAACTTGAAAAAGATTTACGAGAGGCCCATATGCAAAGAATAACTAAATTAATCATTTAAACATTAAAGAATGCATTATGAAAGGTGTTAAGAAAAGTATATGTATGAATTGAGTTTAACTTTTGTTTTGCTAAGGATTTAGAAAGATATTTGAAACATTATTCTTCATTCATTTTGATACCGTAGGAAAAGCATTCTAGGTACATTATTGTGTAACTAAACTGAGTCCTATTTCAATGACTAACACTGCTTTACCCATAGAGCAAACAGCTATGTAACTGTTATAATAGAGCAGTGAATTTGAAAACAGACAGGTGAATCACAAGTACTCTTGTAAATTAAAACTGGTCTTATTCAAAATCCATTTGCAAAGAATATCTAAATGATTTATATAAAAAGGCATTGAGAAATGTCTTAAAAATATATCTTCATGACAATGAATTGATTTTTAATAGTTTTTTATAGAAGAAAATGAACAGTTATTAGAAAAATAATTCATTTATTCATTTTGTGATGCTAAGCCGAAGCAGTACCGGAACAACACCATGTAACAAAATTGAGCTCTATTCTAATTTTTAACATTGTTTTTTCTGAAAGGCAAAGAGCTGTTTAATTTTTGCAAATATTTCTGTAAATTTGAAACCATACACTTTAGAAGAACCCAAGTGCAAAGAATAAGTAAATGAATCATTTAACCATTAAAAAATGCATTAGGAAAGATGTTAAGAAAAATATATATATGAATTGAGTTTAACTTGTTTTTTTGCTAAGGAATTGGAAAGATGTTTGAAACATTATTCTTCATTCATTTTGATACCTTAGGAAAAGCATTATAGGTACATTATTGTGTAACTAAACTGAGTCCTATTTCAATAACTAACACGGCTTTATCTGTAGAAAAAACAACTGTGTAACTTTTTTAAATAAAACAGTGAATTTGAATACAGACATGTGAAACACAAGAACTTTATAACTGGAAACTCTTTTTATACAAAACCTACATGCAAAGACAAACTAAATGTGATATATAACAATACATTTAGCAATGTATTAAAAATGTATATTCATAAGAATGATTTGAATTTACTAGTTTTTAAGAGAAGAAAACAAATAGTAATTAGAAACAAAATTTTTTCATTCATTTTATGATTCAGATCAGATGCAGTATATCAAAACTGAGTCCTATTTCAATAATTAACACTGCTTCACCTGTAGTACAAGGAGCTACATAACTCTTTTAAATTCTTCAGTGAATTTGGAATCAGATATGTAAAACACACATAAACTGCAATAGCTTAATACTCTTCTTAAACGAAACCCACATGCAAAGAATAACTAAATGACTTATATATTAATGCATTGAGAAATGTCTTAATAATATATCTTCATAAGTATGAATTGATTTTTAATAGTATTTTAGAGGAGAAAATGAACAGTTATTAGAAAAATAATTCATTCATTCATTTTGGGATGCTAAGCCGAAGCAGTACCGGTACAACACCATGTAACAAAATTGAGCTCTATTTTAATTTTTAACATAGTTTTTTCTGAAAGGCAAACAGCTGTTTAATTTTTGCAGATATTTCAGTAAACTTGAAACCATACACTTTAGAAGAACTATTAGAGATACCTTCAAACAGATTTACCAGAGACCCATGTGCAAAAAATAAGTAAATGAATCATTTAACCCTTAAAAAATGCATTATGAAAGGTGTTAAGAAAAATATATGTATGAATTGAGTTTAACTTGTTTTTTTTGCTAAGGAATTGGAAAGATATTTGAAACATTATTCTTCATTCATTTTGATACCTTAGGAAAAGCATTATAGGTACATTATTGTGTAACTAAACTGAGTCCTATTTCAATGACTAACACTTCTTTACCTGTAGAACAAACAACTGTGTAACTTTTTTAAATATGGCAGTGAATTTGAATACAGACACGTGAAAAACAAGAACATTATAACTGGAAACTCTACTTATTGAAAATCTACATGCAAAGATAAACTAAATGAGTTATATAACAATGCATTTACCAATGTGTTAAAATATATATATTCATAAGAATGATTTGATATTTACTAATTTTTAAGAGAAGAAAACAAACAGTAATTAGAAAGAAAATTTTTTCATTCATTTTACGATTCAGAGCAGATGCAGTACAATTATATTACTGTATATCAAAACTGAGTACTATTTCAATTATTAACACAGCTTCACCTGTAGTACAAAGAGCTACATAACTCTTTTAAATTCTGCAGTGAATTTGGAATCAGATACGTAAAACACACATGAACTCCAATAACTCAATACTCTTCTTAAACAAAACCCACATGCAAAGAATAACTAAATGTCTTATATAATAATGCATTGAGAAATGTCTTAAAAATATATCTTCATAAGTATGAATTGATTTTTAATAGTTTTTTAGAGAAGAAAATGAACAGTTATTAGAATAATAATACATTCATTCATTTGCGATGCTAAGCCAAAGCAGTACCGGTACAACACCATGTACAAAATTGAGATCTATTCTAATTTTTAACATTGCTTTTTCTGAAAGGCAAACAGCTTTTTAATTCTTGCAAATAATTCTGTAAATTTGAAACCTACACTTTAGAGAAACTTTTCCAGATACCTTGAAACAGTTTTTACCAGAGACCCAAGTGCAAAGAATAAGTAAATGAATCATTTAACTGTAAAAAAAATGCTATATGAAAGGTGTTAAGAAAAATATATGTATGAATTGAGTTTAACTAGTTTTTTTGCTAAGGAATTGGAACGTTATTTGAAACATTATTCTGCATTCATTTCGATACCTTAGGAAAAGCATTATAGGTACATTATTCTGTAACTAAACTGAGTCCTATTTCAATGACTAACACTTCTTTACCTGTAGAACTCACAACTCTGTAACTTTTTTAAATACGGCAGTGAATTTGAATACAGACACGTGAACACAAGAACTCTATAACTGGAAACTCTACCTATTGAAAAGCTACATGCAAAGATAAGCTAAATGAGTTATATAAGAATGCATTTAGCAATGTGTTAAAAAATATATATTCATAAGAATGATTTGATTTTTACTAGTTTTTAAGAAAAGAAAACCAACCGTAATTAGAAACAAAATTTTTACATTCATTTTACGATTCAGAGCAGATGCAGTACAATTATATTACTGTATATCAAAACTGAGTCCTATTTCAATTATTAACACTGCTTCACCTGTAGTACAAACAGCTGCATAACTCTTTTAAATTCTTCAGTGAATTTGGAATCAGATACGTAAAACACACATAAACTCCAATAACTTAATACTCTTCTTAAACGAAACCCACATGCAAAGAATAACTAAATGACTTATATAACAATGCATTGAGAAATGACTTAAAAATATATCTTCATATGTATGAATTGACTTTTAATAGTTTTTTAGAGAAGAAAACGAACAGTTATTAGAAAAATAATTCATTTATTCATTTTGCGATGCTAAGCTGAAGCAGTACCGGTACATTACCATGTAACAAAACTGAGTTCTATTCTAATTTTTAACATTGCTTTTTCTGAAATGCAAACAGCTGTTTAATTCATGCAAATAATTCAGTAAATTGAAACCTATACTTTAGAGGGACTATTAGAGATATCTTGAAACAGTTTTTACCAGAGACCCAAGTGCAAAGAATAAGTAAATGAATCATTTAACCATTAAAAAATGCATTATGAAAGGTGTTAAGAAAAATATATGTATGAATTGAGTTTAACTTGTTTTTTGCTAAGGAATTGGAAAGATATTTGAAACATTATTCCTCATTCATTTTGATACCTTAGGAAAAGCATTATAGGTACATTATTGTGTAACTAAACTGTGTCCTATTTCAATGACTAACACTTCCTTACCTGTAAAACAAACAACTGTGCAACTTTTTTAAATACGGCAGTGAATTTGAATACAGACACGTGAAAAACAAGAACTTTATAACTGGAAACTCTTCTTGTACAAAACCTACATGCAAAGACAAACTAAATGAGTTATATAAAAATGCATTTAGCAATGTGTTAAAAATATATATTCATAAGAATGAATTGATTTTTACTAGTTTTTAAGAGAAGAAAACAAATAGTAATTAGAAACAAAATTCTTTCATTCATTTTACGATTAAGAGAAGTTGCAGTACAATTTTATTAATGTATATCAAACCTGAGTCCTATTTCATTATTAACACTGCTTCACCTGTAGTACAAAGAGCTACATAACTCTTTTAAATTCTTCAGTGAATTTGGAATCAGATACGTAAAACACACATAAACTCCTATAACTTAATACTCTTCTTAAACAAAACCCACATGCAAAGAATAACTAAATGTCTTATATAATAATGCATTGAGAAATGTCTTAAAAATATATCTTCATAAGTATGAATTGATTTTTAATAGTTTTTAGAGAAGAAAATGAACAATTATTAGAAAAATAATTCATTCATTCATTTTTCGATTCTAAGCCGAAGCAGTACCGGTACAACACCATGTAACAAAATTGAGTTCTATTCTAATTTTTAACATTGCTTTTTCTGAAAGGGAAAGAGCTCTTTAATTTTTACATATATTTCAGTAAATTTGAAAACATACACTTTAGAAGAAACATTAGAGATACCTTCAAACAGATTTACCAGAGATTCATGTGCAAAAAATAAGTAAATGAATCATTTAACCATTAAAAAATGCATTATGAAATGTGTTAAGAAAAATATATATATGAATTAAGTTTTACTTGTTTTTTTGCTAAGGAATTGGAAAGATATTTGAAACATTATTCTTCATTCATTTTGATACATTAGGAAAAGCATTATAGGTACATTATTGTGTAACTAAACTGAGTCCTATTTCAATGACTAACACTTCTTTAACTGTAGAACAAACAACTGTGTAACTTTTTTAAATACGGCAGTGAATTTGAATACAGACACGTGAAACACAAGAACACTATAACTGGAAACTCTACCTCTTGAAATGCTACATGCAAAGATAAACTAAATGAGTTATATAAGAATGCATTTAGCAATGTGTTAAAAATATATATTGATAAGAATGATTTGATTTTTACTAGTTTTTAAGAAAAGAAAACCAACAGTAATTAGAAACAAATTTTTTTTCATTCATTTTACGATTCAGAGCAGATGCAGTACAATTATATTACAATATATCAAAACTGAGTCCTATTTCAATTATTAACACTGCTTCACCTGTAGTACAAACAGCTGCATAACTCTTTTAAATTCTTCAGTGAATTTGGAATCAGATACGTAAAACACACATAAATTCCAAAAACTTAATACTCTTCTTAAACGAAACCCACATGCAAAGAATAACTAAATGACTTATATAAAAATGCATTGAGAAATGACTTAAAAATATATCTTCATAAGTATGAATTGATTTTTAATAGTTTTTTAGAGAAGAAAACGAACAGTTATTAGAAAAATAATTCATTCATTCATTTTGCGATGCTAAGCTGAAGCAGTACCGGTACATTACCATGTAACAAAACTGAGTTCTATTCTAATTTTTAACATTGCTTTTTCTGAAATGCAAACAGCTGTTTAATTCATGCAAATAATTCAGTAAATTGAAACCTATACTTTAGAGGAACTATTAGAGATATCTTGAAACAGTTTTTACCAGAGACGCAAGTGCAAAGAATAAGTAAATGAATCATTTAACCATAAAAAATGCATTATGAAAGGTGTTAAGAAAAATATATGTATGAATTGAGTTTAACTTGTTTTTTGCTAAGGAATTGGAAAGATATTTGGAACATTATTCCTCATTCATTTTGATACCTTAGGAAAAGCATTCTAGGTACATTATTGTGTAACTAAACTGTGTCCTATTTCAATGACTAACACTTCCTTACCTGTAAAACAAACAACTGTGTAACTTTTTTAAATACGGCAGTGAATTTGAATACAGACACATGAAAAACAAGAACTTTATAACTGGAAACTCTTCTTGTACAGAACCTACATGCAAAGACAAACTAAATGAGTTATATAAAAATGCATTTAGCAATGTGTTAAAAATATATATTCATGAGTATGAATTGATTTTTACTAGTTTTTAAGAGAAGAAAACAAATAGTAATTAGAAACAAAATTCTTTCATTCATTTTACGATTAAGAGAAGTTGCAGTACAATTTTATTAATGTATATCAAACCTGAGTCCTATTTCAATTATTAACACTGCTTCACCTGTAGTACAAAGAGCTACATAACTCTTTTAAATTCTTCAGTGAATTTGGAATCAGATACGTAAAACACACATAAACTCCTATAACTTAATACTCTTCTTAAACAAAACCCACATGCAAAGAATAACTAAATGTCTTATATAATAATGCATTGAGAAATGTCTTAAAAATATATCTTCATAAGTATGAATTGATTTTTAATAGTTTTTAGAGAAGAAAATGAACACATATTAGAAAAATAATTCATTCATTCATTTTGCGATGCTAAGCTGAAGCAGTACCGGTACATTACCATGTAACAAAATTGAGTTCTATTCTAATTTTTAACATTGCTTTTTCTGAAAGGGAAAGAGCTCTTTAATTTTTACATATATTTCAGTAAATTTGAAAACATACACTTTAGAAGAAACATTAGAGATACTTTCAAACAGATTTACCAGAGACCCATGTGCAAAAAATAAGTAAATGAATCATTTAACCATTAAAAAATGCATTATGAAAGGTGTTAAGAAAAATATATATATGAATTAAGTTTTACTTGTTTTTTGGCTAAGGAATTGGAAAGATATTTGAAACATTATTCTTCATTCATTTTGATACCTTAGGAAAAGCATTATAGGTACATTATTGTGTAACTAAACTGAGTCCTATTTCAATGACTAACACTTCTTTACCCATAGAATAAACAGCTGTGTAACTTTTTTAAATATGGCAGTGAATTTGAATAGAGACACGTGAAACACAAGAACATTATAACTGGAAACTCTACTTATTGAAAAGCTACATGAAAAGATAAACTAAATGAGTTATATAACAATGCATTTACCAATGTGTTAAAATATATATATTCATAAGAATGATTTGATATTTACTAATTTTTAAGAGAAGAAAACAAACAGTAATTAGAAAGAAATTTTTTTCATTCATTTTACGATTCAGAGCAGATGCAGTACAATTATATTACTGTATATCAAAACTGAGTACTATTTCAATTATTAACACTGCTTCACCTGTAGTACAAAGAGCTACATAACTCTTTTAAATTCTGCAGTGAATTTGGAATCAGATACGTAAAACACACATGAACTCCAATAACTTAATACTCTTCTTAAACAAAACCCACATGCAAAGAATAACTAAATGTCCTATATAATAATGCATAGAGAAATGTCTTAAAAATATATCTTCATAAGTATGAATTGATTTTTAATAGTTTTTTAGAGAAAAAAATGAACAGTTATTAGAAAAATAATTCATTCATTCATTTTGGGATGCTAAGCCGAAGCAGTACCGGTACAACACCATGTACAAAATTGAGTTCTATTCTAATTTTTAACATTGCTTTTTCTGAAAGGCAAACAGCTCTTTAATTCTTGCAAATAATTCAGTAAATTTGAAACCTACACTTCAGAGAAACTTTTCCAGATACCTTGAAACAGTTTTTACCAGAGACCCACGTGCAAAGAATAAGTAAATGAATCATTTAACTGTAAAAGTAATGCTATATGAAAGGTGTTAAGAAAAATATATGTATGAATTGAGTTTAACTTGTTTTTTTGCTAAGGAATTGGAAAGATATTTGAAACATTATTCTGCATTCATTTTGATACCTTAGGAAAAGCATTATAGGTACATTATTGTGTAACTAAACTGAGTCCTATTTCAATGACTAACACGGCTTTACCTGTAGAGCAAACAACTGTGTAACTTTTTTAAATAAGGCAGTGAATTTGAAAACAGACACGTGAAACACAAGAACTCTATAACTGGAAACTCTACCTATTGAAAAGCTACATGCAAAGATAAACTAAATGAGTTATATAAGAATGCATTTAGCAATGTGTTAAAAAATATATATTCATAAGAATGATCTGATTTTTACTAGTTTTTAAGAAAAGAAAACCAACAGTAATTAGAAACAAAATTTTTTCATTCATTTTACGATTCAGAGCAGATGCAGTACAATTATATTACTGTATATCAAAACTGAGTCCTATTTCAATTATTAACACTGCTTCACCTGTAGTACAAACAGCTGCATAACTCTTTTAAATTCTTCAGTGAATTTGGAATCAGATACGTAAAACACACATAAACTCCAATAATTTAATACTCTTCTTAAACGAAACCCACATGCAAAGAATAACTAAATGACTTATATAACAAAGCATTGAGAAATGACTTAAAAATATATCTTCATAAGTATGAATTGACTTTTAATAGTTTTTTAGAGAAGAAAACGAACAGTTATTAGAAAAATAAATCATTCATTCATTTTGCAATGTTAAGCCGAAGCAGTACCGGTACAACACCATTTAACAAAACTGAGTTCTATTCTAATTTTTAACATTGCTTTTTCTGAAAGGCAAACAGCTGTTTAATTCATGCAAATAATTCAGTAAATTGAAACCTATACTTTAGAGGGACTATTAGAGATATCTTGAAACAGTTTTTACCAGAGACCCAAGTGCAAAGAATAAGTAAATGAATCACTTAACCATTAAAAAATGCATTATGAAAGGTGTTAAGAAAAATATATGTATGAATTGAGTTTAACTTGTTTTTTGCTAAGGAATTGGAAAGATATTTGAAACATTATTCCTCCTTCATTTTGATACCTTAGGAAAAGCATTATAGGTACATTATTGTGTTACTAAACTGTGTCCTATTTCAATGACTAACACTTCCTTACCTGTAAACAAACAACTGTGTAACTTTTTTAAATACGGCAGTGAATTTGAATATAGACAGGTGAAAAACAAGAACTTTATAACTGGAAACTCTTCTTGTACAAAACCTACATGCAAAGACAAACTAAATGAGTTATATAACAATGCATTTAGCAATGTGTTAAAAATATATATTCATAAGAATGACTTGATTTTTACTAATTTTTAAGAGAAGAAAACAAATAGTAATTAGAAACAAAATTCTTTCATTCATTTTACGATTAAGAGAAGTTGCAGTACAATTATATTACTGTATAAAAAACTGAGTCCTATTTCAATTATTAACACTGCTTCACCTGTAGTACAAAGAGCTACATAACTCTTTTAAATTCTGCAGTGAATTTGGAATCAGATACGTAAAATACACATGAACTCCCATAACTTAATACTCTTCTTAAACGAAACCCACATGCAAAGAATAACTAAATGACTTATATAACAATGCATTGAGAAATGACTTAAAAATATATCTTCATAAGTATGAATTGACTTTTAATAGTTTTTTAGAGAAGAAAACGAACAGTTATTAGAAAAATATTTCATTCATTCATTTTGCAATGCTAAGCTGAAGAAGTACCGGTACATTACCATGTAAGAAAACTGAGTTCTATTCTAATTTTTAACATTGCTTTTTCTGAAAGGCAAACAGCTGTTTAATTCATGCAAATAATTCAGTAAATTGAAACCTATACTTTAGAGGGACTATTAGAGATATCTTGAAACAGTTTTTACCGGAGAACCAAGTGCAAAGAATAAGTAAATGAATTATTTAACCATTAAAAAATTCATTATGAAAGGTGTTAAGAAAAATATATGTATGAATTGAGTTTAACTTGTTTTTTGCTAAGGAATTGGAAAGATATTTGAAACATTATTCCTCATTCATTTTGATACCTTAGGAAAAGCATTATAGGTACATTATTGTGTAACTAAACTGTGTCCTATTTCAATGACTAACACTTCCTTATCTGTAAAACAAACAACTGTGTAACTTTTTTAAATACGGCAGTGAATTTGAATACAGACACGTGAAAAACAAGAACTTTATAACTGGAAACTCTTCTTGTACAAAACCTACATGCAAAGACAAACTAAATGAGTTATATAACAATGCATTTAGCAATGTGTTAAAAATATATATTCATAAATATGACTTGATTTTTACTAGTTTTTAAGAGAAGAAAACAAATAGTAATTAGAAACAAAATTTTTCATTCATTTTACGATTCAGAGCAGATCAAGTACAATTATATTACTGTATAAAAAACTGAGTCCTATTTCAATTATTAACACTGCTTTACCTGTCGAGCAAACAGCTCTGCTACTCTTTTAACTAGTGCAGTGATTTTAATAACAGACAAATGAAACACATGAACTCCAATAACTTAAATTCTTCTTATACATAACCCGCATGCAAAGAATAATGAGAAGCGTTTTATAACAATGCATTTAGCAATGTGATAAAATATATATTCATAAGTATAAATTGATTTTTACTAATTTTTTAG
>NW_027095797.1:0-42020 GCF_036850995.1 Saccopteryx leptura | reverse complement strand
AAATTTTTATTGGATAATGCGTAACTTACACAGGTCATTGTATGGCTCTCATGGAATTACATTTTAAAATATGTGGCATTCATGTCTCTTTCAGCCAAAAAGGTACCCGACCCCTGCCTTAAGCTATAAGGACCATGCCTACTTAGAGCCTGTGCCCCACACCCAATGCAAACTATAAGCTACAAACATATACATCATATTTACACTTATTTGACCCACAACAACAAACTTTAAAGATTTAAAATTACATAACCCATGTTTCCTACTCTCATAACAGTCAACCTTGAAATCAGTATTAACATATAAAACAGGAAGTCTTTTTACTTAGTTATTAAATACCATTTTAAATAACCTGAATCATACATTGCAATTGGAATTCTAAATTTTTTTCAACTTAAAGATAATAATAAAATAAAAAACAAATAAACCTATGGTGCTCTGACCAGATGTTTCAGTGCATGGAGTGTCCTTCCTGTGTGTCAAGGTTCTGGGTTCTATCCCAGGTCTCAACATTTAAGGGAAGCAAACAAAAAGTTCACAACTAAATGGAACAACTAAGTGGAGAAATAAGCTAATACTACTCTGTTGGGTAGATAAAATATACTATGCTCACTTTGTTAAAGATGGTGCTGCCCACGTGGAAGGCGATGCCCAGGTGATATCAATGTGAATTGGGGGCGGGCTGTGGGCAGGCAAGATCCTTATAGCCTGGGGTTTAGTTTTAAGACTAAGCCTTTCCCACCCTTTTTGATGTGGGGTGGTACAATCCCATCATGACTCAGATAGGTGATTTTGTATTAGAAACTTCCCTATTTTGTATATTGGATTAAAAGTTATGAATCTACACTATAAAATGGGGGCAGAACTGGAGCTTGCTCTCTGGGTTCCTGAGATTAGCACTGGAAAGCAGAGAGAGCAGAGAAGAGAGAGGCCCATGGAGGAGGCCAGGTGAAGCAGCCAAGATGGAGTGTTGAGTAAGAAGCCAGTTTGTGCAGTTTGTGCAGGGAGAAGAAAGGAGATGGGGAACAGAGGTGAATAAGGCTGGTGAGCTAGAAACCTTTGATTCTAGGAAACTCAGGTAAGTCAGTAGCTTTGTGAGCACTGAATGTGAGTGGGTTTTGGAGCCCAGTGTGTGTTTTTACTTCCTTGCTGGGTGCAAGCTCAGAATAAAGATGATGGCCCACCAGTTTTTGACTCCGTTGTTTCTTTACCGACTGTCTGAATTCAATGTGAACCTGCATGGGCCAGGCTGCTGTGATAGTGGCCCTGGCTACTGACTTTACATTCTCTCTCTCTCTCTCTCTTTCTCAAATCAATGTAAAAACATTAAAATCCAATTAGAAATGGTGTGATATATCTGCAACATGCCTAGTACATTTCTCTAAACAAAAATGCAGAAAAAAGGGACAGAAAAATAAAGAAAAAAACCCAGATCTTTCTACGAATTATGTTTCTATTTTCCACAACTAGAAAGGACTACTTTTTTTTTTACCATAATATATCTCAACTCTGAAACTCACAGTGTTTCCCACCCACATTTGACTCCCATGGTGTGTCTCCTACAATGGAACCATTTCTTCCTTGCTTCCCCAAAACACCTGACCAGCAGTGCCTTGGGGAAACTCCTCCCAAACCTGAGGCTAGAGGGTGGAGGAGGCCAATGGACTTCTCAGGACACAATGAATTCTTTTAATGTGCCATTAACCCTATGAATACTGGAGCCTTCTATCAGATTAGACTAAATAGAACCCTGAGGTTTCTCCCTAGAGTTTCATACTCTTTCTCCATCAATTTCTACCTTCCTGCCAACATGAACACAACAAGCATTGATAATCTCAGGAACCAAGAGAGCAACCTGTCGTTCTGCCCCCATTTTATAGTGTAGATTCAAAACCTTTAATCCAATATACAAAATAGGGAAGTCTCTAATACAAAGTCACTTATCTGGGGCATGATGGGATTGTACCACCCTACATCAAAAAAGGTGGGAAAGGCTTAATCCTAAAACCAAGCCCCAGGCTACAAGGATTCTGCCTGCCCACAGCCCACAGAGACACACATTAATATCACCTGGGAGACAACTTTCACATGGGCAGCGCCATCTTTAACAAAGTGAGCATAATATATTTTATCTGCCCAACAATACCTGTGTGCCACACATGGGCTGAGGAGAGCATGGCATCATGGCATAAGCTTACAACCTTTGTTTAGGGGACACACAGAAACATTGACTTTCAAGGCAACACAATCAAATATATTTACAATCTTTCAGGGTTCATCTTTCCTCCTTTGCTTAGAGGTATTTTACCCTCAATATTCCAGGAAGGGGGAGGAACTATAGTCAATGCAAGGTGGTATGTAAATTCTTTCTCCCATTGAAAAAGAAGTTTCTCATTTAACCTTTATTTTAGTTTTAAAACTAAATGACCGCTAAAGGCAGGCAGAATCCTTGTAGCCTGGGGCTTGGTTTTGGGATTAAGCCTTTCCTACCCTTTTTGGTGTAAGGTGGTACAATCCTATCATGCCTCAGAGAAGTGACTTTGTATTAAGAGACTTCCCTATTATGTATATTGGATTAAGGGTTTGGATTTCTACACTATAAAATGGGAATGGAGCGGGAGTTTGGGGCTTGGTCCCTGAGGTTAGCATGAGAGAGCGGAGAGAGTAGAGCCAGCAGCTAAAGGAGGCCACGTGGAGGAGGCCAGGAGAAGCAGCCAAGATGGCGGAGTGCTGAGTGAGATGCCAGTTTGTACAGAGTTTGTATCTGGGATAAGGAAGAAGATGGGGAACTGAGGGAAATAAGGCTGGTGAGCTAGAAACCTTTGATTCTAGGAAACTCGGATAAGTCAGTGGCTTTGTGAGCACTGAGTGTGACTGGGTTTTGGAGCCCAGTGTGTATTTTTACTTGCCCGCCGGGTGCAAGCTAGATTAAAGGCTATGGCCCACCAGTTTTTGGCTCCATGGTTTCTTTACCGACTGTCCGAATCCAATGCGAACCTGCATGGACCGGGCTACTCTGATGGTAGCCCTGGCCCTGCCTGCTGGCTTTACATTTGGCGTAGTCTGTGGCAGGATTCGATACAGATCGGCAAGGAGCCTTTGAGTGGTGGAGTAGAGGACTGGCTAGTGTTAGGGTTCCCCATGGCTGTCCTTTTGGGGATTGTAGGCTGGCTGACTTTACAGCCATGCGTGAGGAAACCGAGAGCTCTGTGAAAGAGGCTGCCTGGGACCTGCAAACCGAGCAGCAGAAGGAGTTGGAGCAAATGCAGGAGAAACCGATGCTGACCCTGGAGCTGGAGGAAATGCTGGAGGAGGAGGCCGACCAGGTGTTCGAGATTCGCCTGGAAATGGAGCAAACACTGGAGGAGGATTCAGAGGTTCGTGAGTTGCAGCTTGCCCTGGATGTTGCGGAGAGCCAGCAGCGGCAGGAGGCCGGGGCTGAAGCTGAGGCTGAGGCTGAGGCTGAAGCTGAAGCTGAGGCTGAGGCCGGGTCCGGAGCTGCAAGGTCTGTGGAGCAGAAGGCTGCGGCAGACAGAGGCTCGAGCCCGGCAGCCGGAGCTGGTGTTTTCAGTCCCTCTTTGGAGGATGAGGAGAATCGGACTGGAGTTGCAATCCGCAGTCTCCAGAAGGTGAAAGCACAGCTGGAAGGAGCACCTACTTTGGCCCTGGTAGGTCTGCGATTTTGGGAAATAGGGCTGGACATGCTTTCCGGAGCAGAGATGGAAATGCTGACTGCCATTGCCACGTGCCCCTCTTTGGGACAGTGTAAGACCTGCCAGGACGGCAGGAATGAGGGGGGTGGCTGATGACCCACGTGCGTGGACTGATTTCCTGGACTACGACCGGAGTGGGCATTGGCTCCTTTGTTGGATGGACTTTCGGATTACGGATTTTGGACAATGTAAAATACCCTGATGGGGGTAGGGGATGGCTTTGCTGGAAGCACTCCCCTACCCCGGGAAGCTTTTCCCGTGGCTAGAAAGAAGACCGAGGACATTTTGCGCTTAGGGCTAAGTGCTCAGAGACTGGTGAAATGTACCTTTGTAATTGTTGAAACTATGATTTTTGCTGTTGTAATCTGTGTAATGTTCTAAATTCCTTGCACAGGAATGCTGGTGATGTAAATTGTGGGTAGTAAAGTGAGCATAGGGGTGGATTGTTGGGCAGATAAAATGTATTATGCTCACTTTGTTAAAGAGGCCGTTGCCCAGGTGATATTAATGTGTGTTGGGGTGGGCTAAAGGCAGGCAGAATCCTTGTAGCCTGGGGCTTGGTTTTGGGATTAAGCCTTTCCTACCCTTTTTGGTGTAAGGTGGTACAATCCTATCATGCCTCAGAGAAGTGACTTTGTATTAAGAGACTTCCCTATTATGTATATTGGATTAAGGGTTTGGATTTCTACACTATAAAATGGGAACGGAGCGGGAGTTTGGGGCTTGGTTCCTGAGGTTAGCATGAGAGAGCAGAGAGAGTAGAGCCAGCAGCTAAAGGAGGCCACGTGGAGGAGGCCAGGAGAAGCAGCCAAGATGGCGGAGTGCTGAGTGAGATGCCAGTTTGTACAGAGTTTGTATCTGGGATAAGGAAGAAGATGGGGAACTGAGGGAAATAAGGCTGGTGAGCTAGAAACCTTTGATTCTAGGAAACTCGGATAAGTCAGTGGCTTTGTGAGCACTGAGTGTGACTGGGTTTTGGAGCCCAGTGTGTATTTTTACTTGCCCGCCGGGTGCAAGCTAGATTAAAGGCTATGGCCCACCAGTTTTTGGCTCCATGGTTTCTTTACCGACTGTCCGAATCCAATGCGAACCTGCATGGACCGGGCTACTCTGATGGTAACCCTGGCCCTGCCTGCTGGCTTTACACCCACTGTCCTTGCAAGCCAGAATTCTACATTTTTCTCCCTCCCCTCCCTAAAGGAAGGAAGGATGGGACAGAAAATTCTGATGTTTCCTCCTAGAATATCAATATTAATTTTTCAGCTTTTTGGTACCTTACTACACTGTAACCTTATATTACTACAACAACACTCAACTACCTCTGTGACATGAACTTATATGCTAGTGTTCAGAAGTGTCTCTGACACAAATCTGGATGAGACAGACCTATCCTGGCCTTTAGCTGGACTTCCAGACCACAGACTGAAGAATGAACATCACAGGGATCACACAAGCCACTTGGAACTCCCTTGGTCTGCCTGCTAGATATAAAGACTCTGGGACACCTTAGGACACTGAATTTTGTTGGGAACCACAAGATGCACTTGTTGGGTGGATAAAATGTATTATGCTCACTTTGTTAAAGATGGCGCTGCCCACGTGGAGGCCATTGCCCAGGTGATATTAATGTGCATCTCTGTGGGCTGTGGGAAAGCAGAATTCTTGTAGCCTGGGGCTTGGTTTTACGACTAAGCCTTTCCCACCCCTTTTGTTGTGGGGGATACAATTTCATCATGCCTCAGATAAGTGACTTTGTATTAGAGACTTTCTTATTTTGTATATTGGATTAAAGGTTTTGGTTTCTACACTATAAAATGGAGGCAGAATGGCAGTTTGCTCTTAGTTCCTGAGATTAATATTAGAGGGGAGAGCAGAGAGGAGAGCAGAGAGAGGCCATGTGGAGGAGGCCAGGAGAAGCAGGCAAGATGGCAGAGTATTGAGTGAGAAGCCAGTTTGTGCAGACTTTCTGCAGGGAGAAGGAAGAAGATGGGGAACACCTTCCATCTACACCCTTCATTTATAATGCTAAGGATTCTCATCATATTTCTCATTAATCAACTTAAACAATTATACATACATTGCCTTCCCAAAGATATCTATAGATAAAAGTAATGTCACACATAAAAACATCGATCACAGTTTTTTTTGTTTTTGTTTTTTTATTTATTCATTTTAGAGAGGAGAGAGAGACAGAGAGAGACAGAGAGGAGAGAGAGACAGGGGGAGGAGCTGGAAGCATCAACTTCCCTATGTGCCTTGACCAGGCAAGCCCAAAGTTTCGAACCGGCGACCTCAGCATTTCCATGTCGATGCTTCATCCACTGCGCCACCACAGGTCAGGTGATCAGAGTTTTATTAACACTATTGCCTTAGTTTCACTTCACCTATTAAAATACAAAATATAGTGAAGGTACATGTAAAGCCAGTAGCTTCGGCCTACATCACAGCCACCTGGCTCATGCAGGTTTGCACTTGATTTGGACAGACAGTAATGAAACAATGAAGCCAAGAACTGGTGGTGCATTAGCTTTAATCCTAGCTTGCACCCGGTGGGCAAAAAATACACACAATGGGAAAACACTTCCCTTTCCATTCAGGGCTCCCCAAACCACTGACTTATCTGAGTTTCCTAGAATCAAAGGTTTCCAGCTCACCAGCCTTATTCACCTCTGTTTTTCATCTCCTTCTCTCTGCACAAACTCTGTACAAACTGGCTTCTCTTTCAGCACTCTGCCTTCTTGGCTGCTTCTCCTCTCCTCCACGTGGCCTTCCTCTGCTCTCTGCTCTCTAATGCTAATCTTAGAAACCGAGAAAACAAGCCCTCAGTCTGCCCCATTGTATAGTGTAGAAATCCAACCCTTTAATCCAATATACAAACAAAGAAGTCTCTGCTACAAAGTCATGTGAGACATAATAGGATTCCTCAAAAGGGTGGCAAAGGCTTAGTTTTAAAACTGAGCCTTCAGCTGTAACAACCCTGCCTGCTTACAGCCTGTCCCCTGCACCCAATGTGAACTATAAGCGAGCAAACCTATATATCTGTTGGAATCCATGGGAGTCTGAAAAGACCAGTGTTGGTCAAATAAGTTTGTAAATATGATATATATGTTTGCTTGCTTGTGACTTATATTGGGTGTGGGGGACAGGCTATAAGCAGGCCAGGTCGTTGTAGCCTAAGGTTTGGTTTTAGGACTAAGCTTCTCCCCACACCCTTGACTGATTGTATGATCTAGGTGGTGCACTCTCATGAAGAATCCAATTATGCCTCGGATAAGTGACTTTGTATCAGAGACTTCCTTGTTGGTATATTGGATTAAGGGATTTTGTTTTTCTACACTATAAAGTGGGACAGACCAGGAGCTTACTCAGTCAGTTCCTGCTATCATGATTGCAGGGGGTTCCCTGATCCCTTGCCCTTCATGGGAAAAGCTGATTTTCTGCTTTTCCCTTGTCTTCTTTTGTGGTTTGCCTGTCTTGGTGAGACACCAATAAATAGGATGGCCCACCATCCTCCAACTCCGCCATTTCTTTACCATCTGCCCGAATCCAATGGGAACCTGCATGGGCCAGGCGGCTGCTTTGATAGTGACAGCCATGGCTCCTGACCTTACAACTGTTAGATTCAAGGAGTACTGACATGCTGGGGCTGCCAAGAGTGTACAAGGTCCCTGTGACACTGAGAACAAAGAGGTCAGTAACATCCTGTATTGAGTCAGAGACCTTTATCAGAAGTTTATGTTTGAAATTCTCTACTGAGTAATACCCCCCCCCGAAACTGTGTACGACCTCCCTAGCCAATGACTAACAGCTACATCAGCTTCTGTATGATGGTTGCTTATCCTAGATAGCCACCCTATAAAAAGGAGCTATTTTAGAAACTCGGAGCTGCAGTCCCTGTGCAGGATTGGGGGGCTGCAGTCCCTGTGCAGGTTTGGGGGGCTGCAGTCCCTGCGCAGGTTTGGGGGGCTGCAGTGCTCCAGTCTCTTCGGAGGCGTGGGTTGCCTGCAGTCCCTGTGCAGGTTTGGGGGGCTGCAGTGTTCCCCTGTGTGGGTTACCTGCATCCCTGTGCAGGTTTGGGGGGCTGCAGTGCTCCCTTGCATGGGTTGCCTGCAGTCCCTGTGCAGGTCTGTAATAAAACTGATTCAAATTCACTTTGTGTCTGCTGTGGCCTATCTCGCCAGGATGTAACAAGATGGAGGCCCCAGCGAGATTGGCCGTGTAAGACCCCTCCTCATGGAGTGGGATGCAGCAGACGTTGGTAGCTGGCCAGCCTCCGGCAGTTGCCGTTTGAAATAGAATTTAGATGATTTGAAACATTTGGAGTCTTGAGACTGTTTGTACTTGCAGGTTTTATAGGTTACTCAGCAAACTGTTCAAAGACTGTCCAAGAGGCACTTCTAGCAGTACACCACCCAAGGACTGACTCCCACCTAGACGGGTCCAGACACCATGAACCTGACCACTCCCACTACTGCCAAGGTAGAAGGCATACCCGCCTAGGTCTACCGCAGCCGGCTGAAGCTTGCAGTCCCAGCAGAGACACCTTTGTGGACAGCGAAGACTGACCCTGCCAACCCTTGTAAGCTGACCCTGAGAAGGACAGCATGCCCTGCTTCAGCCACAAACCAGAAGTTAACTGGTCCACGCATAGAGACTTTGGGGAGGGAGGGAAACTAAGGTAAAGGAAAGCCAAGTAAGTCATCTTAAGGTTTAATGCATGTACTGCTATGAGTCATACAGAAAGGGGTATAGGTCCCTTAGCTGAGAGAGAAGCTATAAGGTAAATAAAAATTATATATGTACTCATAGCTACCACTATAGAATAATCTGTGAATATTAGTCATGTGTCCAATAGGCTGCTTATAAAAAGGACACCTCCAAAAGCAATCTTTAAAAGAGGATTACTTAGTACTAACTTAGTCTTTACTGAAGGTTAAGGTTTTTAGGAATTAAGAGTTCTGATAAATTAGAAAGGAATTGTATAGTTTTGATAATAGAAGGTATAAAGTGTAGAGGTACTTTTGAAAAGAAAAGGAAAAAGTAAGTTATTATAAAGGCCAGTTATTTCTAGATAAGAAAGTGCATAAAAGTTGAAGGTTTATGTAAGTTGCAGAAGGTTTGTGTAAGTTGCAGAAGGTTTGTGCAAGTTGTAAGAAGTTAGTACAGAGAAGAAAAATGCAAGGCAGAAAGAAATTAGTCTGTAAAGCTTGTAGTACTAAGGGCACACTATCAGCGTGCCAGCACATACTAGGGAGGACCCCTGACCTAATTAGCTTATAGCTACAGCCAAAGTAGAAAATTCTCATGAGCCCCAGCCTTATACCATTCTCCCCACTGATAAAGAATCAAGGATTTGATTTATGCCCAAAAGAGATGGGGGAATGTTAGATTCAAGGAGTACTGACATGCTGGGGCTGCCAAGAGTGTACAAGGTCCCTGTGACACTGAGAACAAAGAGTTCAGCAACATCCTGCATTGAGTCAGAGACCCTTATCAGAAGTTTATGTTTGAAATTCTCCACTGAGTAATACCCCCCCCATAACTGCGCACGACCTCCCTAGCCAATGACTAACAGCCACATCAGCTTCTGTATGATGGTTGCTCATCCTAGATAGCCACCCTATAAAAAGGAGCTATTTTAGAAACTCGGAGCTGCAGTCCCTGTGCAGGTTTGGGGGGCTGCAGTCCCTGTGCAGGTTTGGGGGGCTGCAGTCCCTGCGCAGGTTTGGGGGGCTGCAGTGCTCCAGTCTCTTTGGAGGCGTGGGTTGCCTGCAGTCCCTGCGCAGGTTTGGGGGGCTGCAGTGTTCCCCTGTGTGGGTTACCTGCATCCCTGTGCAGGTTTGGGGGGCTGCAGTGCTCCCTTGCATGGGTTGCCTGCAGTCCCTGTGCAGGTCTGTAATAAAACTGATTCAAATTCACTTTGTGTCTGCTGTGGCCTATCTCGCCAGGATGTAACAACAACCAGTGTAGCAAGCTTATTGAAAGGAATAAATAAACCCTGTTGGGCCCTTCTCCAGGGAGAAGGGTACCAGTACAGACTAGGGGGCAAATTTTTATAGTGTTTGGGAGAACCTGAGAAGGTACTGAGCCAGAAGTTCTGGGATGTCCCCTCCATCAGATTTATGGTTTCAGCTTTCTGAAACACCCCTCCTTAGGGTGCTTGACCAGCTTCCTGGAAATCTTCTGCCTCAGGGGCAATTATCCAGTAAATAAGGTTGAGGTCTGACAGTCATATGGAATAGCCAAAAGGCATTAAGTATTTCTGATAAATTCATATATCAATCAATATCATATTTACAAACTTATTTGACCAAAAGTATATACAAAAAGCAGTGAATAGAAAAAATCACAACCACATTGAAAAATTTCCTTGTGGCATATGGCTATTAAAATAAACTTCTGGGGTAACTCCTTATCAATAAACATAAATAGCCTAGTTATTGGCACAAAGTAATGGATTCAAATTCAAATACATAATATATATGACAAAGGTTTATCTTTAAATGAAAGAAAAAATTATGATATTGTTGTAAGGTACCAAAAAGCAGCAAAATTAATATTGCTATTCTAGGCAGAAAAGGTCAGGCTTTCCTGTCCTTTCTTTGAAAAATGGAGAAAAAAGAATATAGATGTCTCCTGACTTACAAAGATGACTAGGGTCATTTGTTTTTAAATTCTCTAAAAGGATTAAGGTTATCTGAAGAACCCCCTTTTGCTTTCAATAAGAGGCAAAATTAACATACCACCCTACACTGATCTTAGCTCTCCCTCTCTTTCTGGAATCCTGAAATTAAAGTGTACTTCTAGGCAAAGAAGAGAAAATAGATACTGAAAGGATTTTTGAATGCTTTGTATTACCTTGAAAGTTTTAACATTTTCTGTAAATCCCCTAGACAAATGTTATAATCTTGTTAATGACTGTGTCCTGCTGTCATGCCCCCTCCCCAACCTGTATGTGGTAAAAGTGTATATATATAACCAGCCTCTGAAATATACTTGGGGCTCAAGATTTGGGACTGCTATGCCTCGTGTCAGCCATATGTGGCTGACATATTTCGCAAATCTTCTCTTTCAATAAAATTCTTCAAAATTTATCTGAACGGGGTGTTCCTACATCAGTGGTTCTCAACCTGTGGGTTGTGACCCCAGCGGGGTCACCTAAAGCCATTGGAAAATACATAATGCATATCAGGTATTTACATTCTGAATCATAACTGTAGCAAAATTACAGTTATGAAGTAGCCAGCAAAATTATTATTTGGTTTGGGTTCACCGCAACATGAGTGTAAAGCCAGGAGCCAGGGCCGGGCATAATACATATTTTATCTGCCCAACAATGAGGAACTGTATTGCTCGGTCATGGCATTAGAAAGATTGAGAACCACTGCTCTACATAAACCTGATAGAGTGAGGTACAGTGCCTTTCAGAATCTGGGGTAGGGTACTTTGTAACATATCATAACTGGTTTCAAAACAACCATATGAGAAAACAAATGGCACCCCTACTTCCTGACATCCACTGAAAGCACTTCCTTCTGGAAGTTAATAGCTACTCACACCTAATAGAAAACTCTGGAGCTGCCTACAACATAAGGCAGCAAGACATTAAGAGAACTAAAAATAACCACCAAAAATATTTGGGTAACATACAGTACATTTTAAGGCAAAACCTGGTCCCATAAATACACAAAATCATTTTAGTAGGTTCAGTAGACCGGGAATATCTACATTCACATGCAATTCGTAACAAACTCAAATAATACACCACAGCTAAAAGATAAAACAGAAACACACATAACTATAAAGGTAATTGAACACACCCATCTCAATCGGCAATGGAGCACAGCTTTCAAAACTGATGTGTGCGACTAAAAAATGTGTAAAAACATTTTTTAAAATAACCTAAGTGGCAAATAACATTCCATAAATATAACTAATCCACTGTGAGGCCAATATCCAGGGCCACCATCACAGCCACCTGGCCCATTCAGGATCGCATTGGATTCAGACAATCGATAAAGAAATAACGAAGCCAAAAACTGGTGGGCCATTATCTTTAATCCTAGATTGCACCCAGCAGGCAAGTAAAAACACACACTGGGCTCCAAAACCCACTCACATTCAGTGCTCACAGAGCTACAGACTTATCTGAGTTTCCTAGAATCAAAGGTTTCTAGCTCAACAGACTTATTCACCTCTGTTTTCCATCTCCTTCCTTCTCCCTGCAAAAACTCTGCCATTTTGGCTGCTTCTCCTGGCCTCCTCCATGTGGCCCCTCTCTGCTCTCTAATGTTAATCTCAGGAATCAAGAGCACAAGCTCTTGTTTTGCCCCCATTTTATAGTGTAGAAATCAAAACCTTTAATCCAATATACAAAATAGGGAAGTCTCTAATACAAAGTCACTTACCGGAGACATGATGGGATTGTACCACCCCACATCAAAAAGGGTGGAAAAGGCTTAGTCCTAAAACCAAGCCTCAGGCTACAAGAATTCTGTTTTCCCACAGCCCACCCCTAACGCACATTAATATCACCTGGGTGACCAGGTTTCCATGTGGGCAGCGCCATCTTTAACAAAGTGAGCATAATATATTTTATCTTCCCAACATCCACAATACTCCAAATATTCAAATATACCACACTTACAAGAATGTTTGCCACTTTTTAAAAACTGACCTTACTGGATGATAAACCACCTTCCTACACATTTCAATGAACAAAAAATAGTGCCATGAACTGCAGTAACACACCAGAGAACTGTAAAACTTAGTATTCACAATGCCATTTTAAAGGGAAAAGTCAGGCTTTCTGTCCAGTCCTTTCTTTGGAAAATGGAAGAAAAAGAATATAGAAGTCTCCTGACTTTCAAGGATGACTAGGGTCATTTGGTTTTAAGTACTCTGAAATGATTAAGTTTATCTGAGGAACTCCATTTTGCTTTCAATATGAGACAAAATTTACATACCACCCTACATTGATCTTAGCTCTTCCTCCCTTCCTGGAATCCTGAGAGTGACATGTACTTCTAGGCAAAGGAGGAAAGATAGACACTAAAAGGGTTTGTGAATGTCTTTGATTGTATTACCATGAAAGTTTTAATGTTAATCTTGTTAATGTAATGTAAATCTTGTTAATGATTGTGTCATGCTATCATGCTTTCCAACCTGTGTGTTGTCACAGGGTATATAACCAGCCTCTGAGATGTACTTGAGGCACATTGTAAGGCCAGGAGCCATGGCTGTCACTATCAAAGCAGCCGCCTGGCCCATGCAGGTTCCCATTGGATTCGGGCAGATGGTAAAGAAATGGCGGAGTTGGAGGATGGTGGGCCATCCTATTTATTGGTGTCTCACCAAGACAGGCAAACCACAAAAGAAGACAAGGGAAAAGCAGAAAATCAGCTTTTCCCATGAAGGGCAAGGGATCAGGGAACCCCCTGCAATCATGATAGCAGGAACTGACTGAGTAAGCTCCTGGTCTGTCCCACTTTATAGTGTAGAAAAACAAAATCCCTTAATCCAATATACCAACAAGGAAGTCTCTGATACAAAGTCACTTATCCGAGGCATAATTGGATTCTTCATGAGAGTGCACCACCTAGATCATACAATCAGTCAAGGGTGTGGGGAGAAGCTTAGTCCTAAAACCAAACCTTAGGCTACAACGACCTGGCCTGCTTATAGCCTGTCCCCCACACCCAATATAAGTCACAAGCGAGCAAACATATATATCATATTTACAAACTTATTTGACCAACACACATGATTTGGGACTGCTATGCCCGAGTCAACCATATGCAACCAGCATATTTAACAAATCTCTTCCTTCAATAAAATCCTTCAAAATTTATCTGGACTGGGTGTCTCTACGTAAACCCAATGGAGTAAAAGTACAGTGCTTTTCAGAATCTGGGGTATGGTACTTTATAACATTTCTTTCTTTACAGCTCTTCTAACCCTCCATCTAGAACCCTGTAAGAAAGTTATCTGTATGGCCAGTAGGCACGGCCATCATCACAGCTACCTGGCCCATGCACGTTTGCATTTGATTTGGACAGACAGTAATGAAACAATGGAGCCAAGAACTGGTGGTTCATCAACTTTAATCCTAGCTTGCATCTGATGGGCAAGTAAAAACACACACTGGCTCCAAAAACCCACTCATTCAGTGCTCACAAAGCTATTGTCTTATTCAAGTTTTCTAAAATCAAAGGTTTCTAGCTCACCAGACTTACTCACCTCTATTCCCCATCTCCTTTTCTCTGCACAAACTCTGCACAAACTGGCTTCTCACTCAGCACTCCACCATCTCGGCTGCTTCTTTTGGCCTCCTTCACGTGGTCTCTCTCTGCTCTACTCTCTGCTTTCTCCTCTAATGCTAATCTCAGGAACTGAGAGAGAACAAGCTCACTGTGTGCCCCAGTTTATAGCATAGAAATCCAAAACCTTTAATCCAATATACAAACAAGAAAGTGTCTGATACAAAGTCACTTATCTGAGACATAATAGGATTCCTCATAAGAGTGCACCACCCCACATCATGCAATCAGTCAAAGGTGTGCAGAAAAGCTTAGTCTTAAAACTAAGCCTTAGCAGACCTGTGGTGGCGCAGTGGATAAAAGCGTCGACCTGGAAATGCTGAGGTCGCCGGTTCGAAACCCTGGGCTTGCCTGGTCAAGGCACATATGGGAGTTGATGCTTCCAGCTCCTCCCCCCTTCTCTCTATCTCTCCTCTCTCTCTCCCTCTGTCTCTCCCTTTCCTCTCTAAAATGACTAAATAAATAAATAAAATTAAAAAAAAACAAACAAACAAACAAAAAAAATAAGCCTTAGAGCTGTAATCACCTGGCCTGCTTACAGCCTGTCCCCCAAACACAATATAAACTATAAGTGAGCAAACATGTACATTATATTTACAAACTTATTTGACCAACATTATCATTACATAGACATGTTATCAAATGAATGAACATTAAATTAAAAAATACATAGAGTGGCTCTGATTGCGGCAGAGCGATGCCCCAAGATGGACAGAGCATCGCCCCCTGGTGGGCATGCCGGGTGGATCCCAGTCGGGCACATGCTGGAGTCTGTCTGACTGCCTCCCCTTTTCCAGCTTCGGAAAAGTGCAAAAAAAAATTTTTTTTTTAAATACAAAATTTGGCTTGACCTGTGGTGGCACAGTGGATAAAGCGTCGACCTGGAAATGCTGAGGTTGCTGGTTCAAAACCCTGGGCTTGCCTGGTCAAGGCATATATGGGAGTTGATGCTTCCAGCTCCTCCCCCTTCTCTCTCTCTGTCTCTCTCTCTGTCTCTCCTCTCTCTCTCTTCTCTAAAATGAATAAATAAAATAAAAAAATTAAAAAAATACAAAATTTAATCAATGGTAGTCTTATAAAATAATTTTAAAGGAACAATGATGAAAATACTACTTCCAAGGCCAGATTGCTCAAAGCTTCCAGGGCTGTGCTTTCTGACAAAGGTGAATAGGCCCTTGGGCCATATTCAGCCAACATGGTGCCATTTAATATTATCAAGAGCAGGGGTCCCCAAACTTTTTACACAGGGGGCCAGTTCACTGCCCCTCAGACCATTGGAGGGCCGGACTATAAAAAAAAAACTATGAACAAATCCCTATGCACACTGCACATATCTTATTTTAAAGTAAAAAACAAAATGGGAAAAAATACAATATTTAAAATAAAGAACAAGTAAATTTAAATCAACAAACTGACCAGTATTTCAATGGGAACTATGCTCCTCTCACTGACCACCAATGAAAGAGGTGCCCCTTCTGTAAGTGCTGCGAGGGCCAGATAAATGGCCTCAGGGGGCCGCATGTGGCCCACGGGCCATAGTTTGGGGACCCCTGATAAAGAGCATGGGGATCTGGCTGGATGTTAATTCTGGGCTGTGAATAGAAGGAACACCTCCTCAGAAGCACCTACAATGCAGAGGACATTCCCCATTCCCCAGCACACACAATGATCCTGCCCCAAAGCTCAATAGTACTCAGAAGACAAACCCTACCCCACAAGAAACAGGATGAAGAGTGACATACAATACAAACAGCAGGTCATTCTGCTGATCTTACACGGGGAGCAGAAGCGTATTCCCTACAAACAGTCCGAGAGCTCTTCTCTCCTGACGGCCAGCTGCACCTCCTCCCTGAACCTCTATCTCGCTTGCATCCCCTCTGTCCCGTCCCTCCACCCCGTTATCCCCAGGCCCCGGGGATACACTCACGTTTATCCGAGCTCTGCAGCTCCCGACCAGTGAACTGCGGCCCCTGCCCGGAAACCTCACACTTCACGTCCACAGCCTTGCTGCCTCTTCCCCTGCGCCTCATCTCCAACCTGCTCTGGGCCCAATTTCCCTGGGCCCAGCCCCGCCCCTTATCTACACCGGGCCCCACCTCTCACCTCCCTGCTGATTCTGTCTTAGGCCTCACGACAGGCCCAGCAGCTCACCCACAACTTCAGTTTTCAATGGTTCATTTACATAAAAACATCCATGAACCTGGTACACACGTTCATGTTTACTTTAGCAAAATCAATTCATTGTCACTTTATAAAACTAAAAACTGCCATTGAAAACGCCATCTTTAGAGAATATAAACAGGAATCACAACATAGGAGACATTATTTTTTTTTTTAAATGTGATATGATTTCTTTTTTTTTTAAAGTTTTTTTAAAATTTTATTTATTCATTTTTAGAGAGGAGAGAGAGGGGGAGAGAGAGAAACACAGAGAGAGAAGGGGGGAGGAGCTGGCAGCATTAACTCCCATATGTGCCTTGACCAGGCAAGCCCAGGGTTTTGAACCAGCAACCTCAGCATTTCCAGGTCGATGCTTTATCCACTGTGCCACCACAGGTCAGGCAAGAGACATTCTGAAATGCGATAACCCTAGGGACACGATGATTGCAAGGGAAATGGTAGAAAAACTGCACAGTGGGGCGAATAAACGGTGACGGTCTTTCCAAGAAAAATATTACAAGAATTAATAAATATGAATATGACAATTAATTCCTTCTCAGTCACAGCAAAAATTTATTGTGGAACCCTCCTATATTAGGAAAACCTTATACAAATAGATATTATACAACTGTTGTTATGATTGAGGGCAAAAATCATCACTGCAAACAGTAGCACTTTCTATCGATAAGCTTTAGTCACTTGGTGATTCCAACTTTTCCTGTACTTAATATAAACTCAATAACACAAACTCCCACTTACAGCACAGTTACAAAAAAGAAAAAAAGAAAAACAATCATTGAAATATATTCAACACATCTCTCATTCAGAGACTGATCTTCACTCCTTCAAAAGTGATAGACACCCTGCTTCAAAAAAATCAGTAAGGCCTGACCTGTGGTGGTGCAGTGGATCAATCACGGATCTGGAATGCTGAGATCAGTGGTTCAAAACCTTGGGCTTGCCTGAACTGTGGTGGTGCAGTGGATAAAGCGTCGACCTGGAAATGCTGAGGTCACGGGTTTGAAACACTGGGCCTGCTTGGTCAAGGCACATATAGGAGTTGATGCTTCCAGCTCCTCCCCCTTCTCTCTCTCTGTCTCCTCTCTCTCTCTCTTTCTCTCTATTTCCCTCTCTCTCTCCTCTCTAAAATGAATAAATAAAAAAATAAAAACTGCATAAAAAGTTTAAAAAACCCCAATAAACCTTGGGCTTGCCCGGTCAAGGCACATATGGGAGTTGATGCTTCCTGCTCCTCCCCCCTTCTCTCTCTCTCTCCTCTAAAATGAATAAATAAATAAATAAATCAGTAAGGACAGAACAAACCTTATGTCAGTGCTGGTCAACCTGGTCCCTTCTGCCCACTAGTGGGCATTCCTCCTTTTATGGTGGGCGGTAGTAAGTTTTTTTTATAAAGATTTATTCTGCCAAACTTAGTGAAAATTCGACATAAAGTATTTGGTAAATAATTATTATTATATGCTTTAACTTGCTGTAACTCTGCTTTATAAATTTTATAAAGTAAAGTTACTTCCCTATTATATAAATCACCATTACTGCGGAACTGGTGGGCGGTTAGAAAATTTTACTACTAACAGAGACACAAAAGTGTGTGGTAGGTATAAAAACGTTGACTACTCCTGCTATAGATGGATGTTATAAGCCCCTTTTCCCACTAACCTATATGTGATCAAGTGCATATAATGAGCCTTGGAGCTATATTGGGGACTGCATGATTTGGGTCAGCTATACCCTGTGTTTGTCATATGCAGCTGGCTTATTAACAAATCTCTTCCTATTAATAAAACACCTCAAAAATTCATTTGGACTTGGTGTCTCTATGTAAACCCATAGAAGTAAGGTATGGTACTTTACAACAGTTTCCCATTATGGGTTTCTAGTATAGTCCATAATGAATTCACCTGGATATTGTTATGTGGTATTGTGATGGTTTTCCTATGGGGCACTGATTCAATGTGTTGTGGTAGGATTTCTTTTCATCTTTGGAGCTATAATAAAATATCTGTGGTTGATTTCTTTCTCATTCTTTTGTATTCCATCTGTTCATTAGTTCCCAAGTGATAGATATATGAATTTACCAGAAATTCCAGTTTTTGTTGTTTCACCTGGCTGCCTGACCTCACCCTTACTTACTGGATAATTGCCTTGAGGCAGAAGAGTTTCAGGAAGCTGGTCAACCTGCCCCAAAAAGGAGTGTTCCAGAAAGCTGAAACCATAAAACCGTAAAAGGCACAAACCAGAACTTTTGACTCAGTACCCCCTCAGGTTCTCCCAAGGGTTCCTTTCTTCCTTTCAATAAAGCCTGTTACTCCGGTGTTTTCAGACTCCCATGGATTCCAACAGCAAGATGATCTGAATAGAGTGGCTTTCCAGTGGAATGTGTTTCTGTTTAACTCAAATGGGCTTTCTCTGTTGGTTTGAATGTTTTTCTGTTGTTTTTTTCCAGAGACACAGAGTGAGTCAGAGAGAGGGATAGACAGGACAGACAGACAGGAATGGAGAGAGATGAGAAGCATCAATCATTAGTTTTTCATTGCGCGTTGCAACACCTTAGTTGTTCATTGATTGCTTTCTCATACGTGCCTTGACCGTGGACCTTCAGCAGACTGGGTAACCCCTTGCTGGAGCCATGGACCCTGGGTCCAAGCTGGTGAGCTTTTTTTTTTTTAAGATTTTATTTATTCATTATAGAGGGGGGGGAGCAGGAAGCATCAACTCCCATATGTGCCTTGACCAGGCAAGCCCAGGGTTTTGAACTGGCAACCTCAGTGTTTCCAGGTCGACGCTTTATCCACTGCACCAGCACAGGTCAGGCACTTTTTTTAAATTATTTTTATCTATTTATTCATATTTAGAGGAGAGAGAGAAAGATTGAGAGAGATAGAGAGAGAGAGAGAGAGGAGCAGGGAGCTTCAACTTTCATATGTGCCTTGACCAGGCAATCCCAGGGTTTTGAACTGCCAACTTCAGTGTTTCCAGGTTGACGCTTTATCCACTGTGTCACCACAGGTCAGGCCTGGTGAGCTTTTTGCTTAAGCCAGATGAACCCGCGCCCAAGCTGGGGACCTCGGGGTCTCGAACCTGGGTACTTCCACATCCCAGTCCAATGTTCTATCCACTGCGCCACCACCTGGTCAGGCGGTTTGAATGTTTTGAAGACATTTTTAATAATTAATCTGGTTAAATGTGGTGAAAATAAGCTCTTCTTTCTGTTATAGGTTTTTGTGAAGTCTAGAGTCACAGATTATTGAATGAATAGAAAGTTTTGTAAAATAGTGTGGCTTTGTGTGTTTTTCTGTAGGAATACGGTGCAGTATGACATCTGGTGTTGCTATTATCCCATTGAGGGCATGGTGTACATGTTGCTTTGTCTCTGATTCTTACAGCTTTCTGGTCTTGAGGGAAATTTATGTTTCTATTGTTGATGAAAAAGAAAAAAATATAGCTCTTTTTAAATTAAACAGAACTGTGGATAGTAAATGAAGCTGAGAAGGTTGGGGAAGTAAAGTGGATCCAAGGCGCAGAAAATCTGATGTTTTAACCCATGACAGCTCATGCTGGGTAGTTCTGTCTGACAGAAGAACTTTCTTTCAGCAAAAGTAAATCCTCTTACTGAAGCCTGTCAGTTGTGTTTTGTGTAACATCCATCGGGTACAAGAACAAATGTCGGAGACTTTCAGGAGTATAGATGTAACTTTATTGGCCAGTTTTACCTGCACAGGGGCAAATTCCCGAGGTGTCCAGAGACACTGTGCTCACAAGGAGCTGCAGATGGGAATCGCACCTAGTGCTCACAGCTAAATCTTTTTATAAGCTAAGCAAGCAAGCCTAATACAGAAGCAGATGTGGCGGTAACCTATTTGCTAAGGGGGCTGCACATAGCATAGTAACAGGGGCTGGGGTCTAGCTCATTGGCGAATTCCAAACCTAAACTTCTGATAAGGGTCTTTTAACCAATAGAATGCAAACGTTTGTCTCTTTTTCTTTCTTTTTTTTTTTTCTTCTCTCTCAGCGTCCCAGAGTCCCTATCTGTCTCTGCTTCCTGAACGACCTTGGGCATGTTATTCCTAACAGAACAGGAGCAGGACCTGCCTGTAACCCTTAAGTTCCCTGTTCCATTAGTGCCCTGCTTATTTTCTGATCTTCTCTTGGTCCTTACATTTTGTACCTGTGGAGTGTGAGGAAGTAAGACATCCCAGCCCTCATTGTCATTGTTATGTGAATCATTTACAGCTAAATGTCTTTTTCCTGCCTAGGTAAAGAAGTTTCAGTGAAGATATCATCCATGCTCCAAGCCCACCCACCACCCGGTGTGAGACATGGGGCCTGAGGGCTCGGGGGTCCGGGGCCTGGTGTCCGGCTCTGGCCGCAGTTTGAGACAGGGTCCCTGGGCTGCCATGTTATCTATTGGAATACGTCCAGGGTTCCACCTCAGATGGCAGTCCGTGCCCGGGGTGTAGCGCCTGCCTTCCACCACCAGGCCTCTGTGGCCTGACACCGCTTTTCGGTTTGTTTCAGGGATGCGTAGGGTCGAGGAGTGTGTTCCAGGGTGGTGGTCAAAGGGTAGGTCTAGGGAGTGCGGCTTCCGGGATAGGGCTACAGAGTTAGGGGTTACTGGAGAGGTGTTAGGCTTGGAGGCAGATGGGAGGTTTCCCCTGGAGGGGGAGGGGGAGGGGGAGTGGGCGGGACTGAGGTTGGGGAGGCAAACCAGGTAGGGCGTTGTAAAGCCAGCAGTCAAGGCCAGGGCTACCATCAGAGCAGCCCAGCCCATGCAGGTTCGCATTGGATTCGGACAGTCGGTAAAGAAACAGCGGAGCCAAAAACTGATGGGCCATAGCCTTTAATCCTACCTTGCACCCGGCGGGCAAGTAAAAACATACACTGGGCTCCAAAACCCAGTCACACTCAGTGCTCACAAAGCCACTGACTTATCCGAGTTTCCTAGAATCAAAGGTTTCTAGCTCACCAGCCTTCTTCTCCTCAGTTCCCCATCTTCTCCCTCATCCCAGATACAAACTCTACACAAACTGGCATCTCACACAGCACTCCGCCATCTTGGCTGCTTCTCCTGGCCTCCTCCACGTGGCCTCCTTTAGCTGCTGGCTCTACTCTCTCCGCTCTCTCATGCTAACCTCAGGAACCAAGAGCCAAACACCCGCTCCGTTCCCATTTTATAGTGTAGAAATCCAAACCCTTAATCCAATATACATAATAGGGAAGTCTCTAATACAAAGTCACTTCTCTGAGGCATGATGTTCCCGTCATTCTCCCCCCTCTGGAGTTCTTTCTGAATGAGAACCCCGTCAGTGTCACAACACATAACCTGACAGCTGCATTTGGAATAGACAAAGGACAGAGTTAGTCAGGGGCTGGCCTAGATAATCCTCCAAATCACTCAGCCCCAAGGTGAGTAGATTCCTGTGTAGGGGCTGCAGCATTTGCATATGAAGAGCCACTTCTGAGAAGGAAGGCATTCTAGGCTGGGGCCTCAGAAGAGTTTGGATGCCTGTCTGGCTACAAAGGTATCCAGCCAATGGAGCCCTGGAAAGTCTTCTGCTGTGATCAACGCAACACTGCAGAGCCTCGTTCCCTGTCCATGGTGAGTGTCTTTGCCGTGGGTTTGTCCAGAAAAGTAAGACTGCTGTACGTGGGTGGGCCTGGTTCGTGCTGGTAGAACGAAGTGATTCCCTGGACAGTGCATCCAGACAGGTAAGACTTGGGGTGTTATGAAGCTAATGCTCCTTGATAGAACTCTACTGGAATGTTTACCCACTTCCCCATGCTTGGAATGGAAGAGCGTTTCTGGGTCTTCGGAAGAGGGTGTCATTTGGGAATGTTAGCTGCTCTTGGAAGTGTTTTCAGTGAGGAGACTACGGTATCCCAAACGTGTGAGGGTGAGACGATTTCATTTTCATTTCTTTTGTGTTGTCTCTGTGTGGACTCAGCTCACAGTCTGTTGCGTTATTTCGATGTCTGTTCTCTGACTGCTCCTTGTGGAAAATTCCCACGTTACTATATTCCCGGTGCCCATATTCTGTGTACTGGGAACTAAGATGTTATTTAGGATTGTTATCCTTTGAGGTGCCTGTTGGCCATTTTATTTTCTAGCTGAGTACATGTCCTTGAGAATCACTTAGAGGTGCAGCTCCGCGCTGCCCTTCCGTGGACATGTGTGGGAATCACATGGAAGCCTGCATCGTGAGAGGGATGCATTGGCTTTGGTGTATTTATTCAGTTGTATTGGTTTTCATTTCATCCTAATGTTCTTCAGTATGGTTGATGACGGCTGTCTAGTGCCTGTGGGTGGGATGCCCCAGACAGAAGGTCGGAAGAAGGAAAGAGTTCTCTGGCATGAGTTGAGAATGCAGAAAGTAGGGACACAGGAGGAAAAAGGTTGGGACGGACCGGATCCCAAGAGGTAAGATTTCACTGTTTGGTCTTTCACAGTCCTTTCACAGCTCTCTTTTAGTATCTGCATATTTCACGGAATTCTGTAGGTATTAAACAGTGATCAGGAAGTTGTGAATTTGCATTTTAATCTCATCTCATTCTGTCCGCTTATTGGGGCGTCTTCTTCCAGAGGTTGAGGGGTGGGTCCTTTCTGTTGCTGTTTGGTGTTATCCTTTCTTTTTTTTTAAGATTTTTTATTTATTCATTGGGGGGAGAGAAGGGGGGAGAAACAAGAAACGTCAACTCCCATATGTGCCTTGACCAGGTGAGCCCACGGTTTCGAACTGTGACATTCGAATAAAAGCCATAAAATACATTAATGGGCTTGGGAATATAACTTAAAAAGAACTGGTCCAGTAAGTACAGCTCATTCCCGGAATAGATGAGACCAGACTCCCAGGATGAATAAGACAGATGAGTCCTAAAGATAGGGAAGTCGTTAGACTCCCAGGATGACTAGGAGCTGAGGAGTCCTTGAGATAAGGAAGTCGTAAAAACTCCTAAGATAGTTAATGTGACCACATCCTAGGGGATAGATAGGGACATTTCCAGCTGGGGGCTTTCAACTGTATGACTGGTTACTAAGGCACATGACTAAAAATTTAATTTGGAGGAGCCAATTGCTAAACGCCAAATTCGCTTCTGTATGAACTGCTTGCTTGCTATGCTATAAAAACCCCTAGACTGTAGGCGCTCGGTGTGGCTCTTGTGACTACCACTTGAGTTCACCCCTGCGCAGGTTAATTTTGCTTTGTTCTCTTTTTCTCTTGGCCATAAAACTTTGTCTGAAACTCTCCAAACGTCTCCAGTGTCTATTGTACCCGGCGAGTGTAACATTTTATGGGGGCTCGCCTGGGACTGCCCATTACAGGAATCTTGACTGGGGACAGGCGGAACAGTTGTTTGTGTTTGAGCTGGTGAGTATTTTGTTGTAGAATTTCTTGTTTTTGTAATCTGGCTCCGGAGCACTTACAGTCTGTGGTGGCAGACAGGACGCTGTCAGTGACCCGCCCAGACACTCGGGCCAAAGGGCAGGACGCTGCCGGCCGAGGTTTCTGTTTCTGTCTGAAATCGATCGATCGTTTCAAAGTAGTGAGCTCACTCGCGCCGCGCTGCTGTCTGGTTGTTTGTTTAGCCTGAATGACTGTGTGGGAAATTTTGTGTATTGCATTGTTGTGTTTGGTGTTAATTTGTTTGCCAGTACAGTGTGATCAACGCTCGTCTATCTGGATCACCCTGCTTATAGGGTGGGGAATCCTGTGTGTTGTCTTTGTAGGACTAGAAGCATACCTGGCTGAGAAGAACAAGTACCGCGAGATGGGACAGCAAGAATCTACTCTTAAATCCCCTCTTGATTGCATTTTAAGTAACTTCTCTGATTTTCAGAAGAGAGCTCAGGGTTATGGGGGACCTCCACCCGATCGAGAAACTCTCCGTACCTTAAGCCAAGTGGAGTGGCCATCTCTTAAGGTTGGATGGCCATCTGAAGGAACCTTTGATCTGCCCATAGTTTTTGCAGTAAGGGCCATTATATATCAGGTGCCTCACCCAGATCAATATGTGTATATAGATGTTTGGATAGATGTAGCTACAGACAAACTTGGGTACATTAAGAGGTGCATAAAAGCAAATCAAAAGGTTAAGAGAGCTATTTGTGTGAGCGCTGCGGACATTAAGCCTAGTCCTCCCTCCGCTCCACCTGCACCTGAAAAAAAAGCCTCCCAAATCGTATCCGGTCCTTTCTGATGTTACTGAGGATATAGTAGACCCTGTAAATTATCCTCCTCCTTATCAGAAGCCCAGGGAGCCAGATTCAACTGTGCCCGAGAATGTCCAGAGTCCTCCCCACACCCGGGGGGGAACCCCTTATGCTCAACCTTCCTTTGCTGAAGGTGCCCCAATGTTACCTCTTAGGGAGGTGTTGCCCCCACTAGATGAAGGACCTCATGCACCATCCCGAATGATTTATATTCCTTTTTCTACTAGTGACATTTATAATTGGAAACATCAGACCCCGTCATTTCCAGAGAAACCTCAGGGGTTAATTTCTTTGCTTGAGACTGTTTTCAGGACCCATCAACCAACTTGGGATGATTGCCAGCAGCTTTTGCACACTTTGTTCACAACAGAAGAAAGAACCCGCATCAGCCAAGAAGCTGAAAAAGTATTTAGGGAAGAGGGGGGCACTGAAAGGGAACTAGAGAGGACGCTCCCCAGGAGCCCCCCCAGTTGGGATCCAAACAATGTCAGGGATAGGGAATCACTTACCCAATATCACCAGGCTCTATTAAGGGGAATAAGGGCAGCTGCTAAGAAACCAACCAACTTTAGTAAGGTAGGTGAGGTAACTCAGGGGAAGGATGAGTCCCCTGCTGCATATTTAGAGCGGCTAATGGAGGCCTACCGGGTTTATACCACTATTGATCCTGAGGCAGAGGAAAATCGCAAGCTAATAAACATAACCTTTGTCACTCAGGCAGCCCCAGACATTAGAAAGAAGCTCCAGAAAATAGAAGGATTTGAGGGAAAGAATAGGAGTGAATTATTAGAAATAGCACAGAGAGTCTTTGTCAATCGTGATGACCCTGAGTTAGGGAGAACAGCTGTAAAACTACTCTTGGCACAGCAATCAAAAGGACAAAAAGGGAAACAGCAGCCCTTTAAGGGAAAGAAGGGAACTTTCCCGCAGAAGCAACTAGATAGAGACCCGTGTGCTTATTGCAAAGAGAAAGGTCATTGGAAGAAGGATTGCCCTAAGCTACATGCCGTAAATCAGGAACAAGGCTCACAAGTTTTGTTCCAATTAGATTGATGGGGCCAAGGCTCCATTTCTATTGGCCCCCAGGAGCCTATGGTCACACTGTCAATTGAGGGGAAACCAACTACCTTCCTAGTTGACACGGGGGCCACTTATTCCGTCCTAAAGAGACCACTTGGGACATTACAAAAGGAATCCACAAAGGTAATAGGGGTCACTGGCAAAGCTGTCTCATATCCTCGAGCCACTACACGGATTACAGACCTGGTGCGAGGGACTATTACTCATTCATTCCTGATTATTCCAGACTGCCCTTACCCGCTGTTGGGACGAGATTTGTTGCAAAAATTTCAAGCAACAATAACCTTCAACCAGGAGAAGAATGCAGAAGGCAAGGTATTAGTGACTGTGCCAATATCAGAAGAATACCTGATTGCCTCCCTCCTGGAAGGTAAGAGCGGGTTTACGGGCATCCCCGAGGAAGTAAAGCAGCAGGTTCCTGGAGTTTGGGCAGAAAACAATCCTCCGGGATTGGCAATACATCAGCCGCCTGTAGTAGTGCTGTTGCGGAGCGATGCCAGCCCAGTACGCATCAGACAGTATCCTGTACCTGCTCAGGCTAAACAGGGTATAGCACAGCACTTGAGGCGCTTATTAGAAGCCGGGATTCTCCAGGAATGCCAATCTGCCTGGAACACTCCTCTAACTGCCAGTACAAAAGCCTGGAACACAGGACTATCGCCCAGTGCAGGACCTGCATGAAGTGAATGCTCGGGTAGAGACCATACATCCTACTGTGCCAAACCCCTATACCCTATTAAGTTCATTGCCACCGACTCATGTTTTCTATTCAGTATTGGATTTGAAAGATGCCTTCTTTTGCATTCCATTAGCAAAGCAAAGTCAGGAAATGTTTGCCTTTGAGTAGAATGATCCTGAGAATGGACTTTCAGGCCAATACACTTGGACCAGGCTCTCTCAGGGTTTTAAGAATTCCCCAACCATATTTAATGAGGCTTTGTGCAAAGACTTACAGGAGTTTCGAGCTGGCCACTCTTCAATTGTACTGCTGCAGTATGTGGACGATCTCCTTATCGCAGCCCCAAACCAGGAGAGTTTCCAAGAAGCTACATTAGAACTACTCCAAGAATTGCAACGGATGGGCTATCGAGTATCTGCTAAGAAGGCCCAAATTGTCACCCAAACCGTGAGTTACTTGGGGTATGACTTGAGGGGAGGACAACGTAGTTTGTCTAGCCAAAGAATTCAGACTATATTACAGATTCCTGAGCCTGTAAGTAAGAGACAAGTACGAGAATTTTTAGGTGCTGTGGGATATTGCAGACTTTGGATACTGGGATTTGCAGAGCTGGCCAAACCTTTGCATGAGTTAACATGGGGAAAAGAGGAACAATTTGTATGGACAGAGGAGGCACGAGAGTCTTTTCAAAAACTTAAGGAGGCCCTAGTTGCAGCCCCGGCATTAACCCTGCCAGACTTGTCTAAGTCTTTTCAACTATTTGTGACTGAGAAGAAGGGCATTGCTCTAGGGGTCCTCTGTCAAGAACTGGGACCTTGGAAAAGACCAGTAGCCTATCTGTCCAGAAGACTAGATCCTGTGTCATCAGGATGGCCCAACTGTTTGAGAGCACTTGCTGCTACCTCCATCCTTGTTAAGGAGGCCAGTAAACTGACTCTGGGTCAAGACATTCAGGTCATTGGAGAGCACTATTTAGAACAGGTGCTGCGGGCTCCCCCGGATAGGTGGATCTCGAATGCCTGACTAACACAGTATCAGGCACAGTTGCTGAACCCCCCCGCAATACAATTTTTGAAAACAACGGCCTTGAATCCTGCTACATTGCTCCCGTTGCCAGACTCATCGGTGATCCATGACTGTAGACAAGTATTAGATACCATTACAGGAGCCAGACCAGATCTACGGGATCAGGCCTATGAGAAGGCAGATTTAACCCTGTTCACAGATGGAAGTAGCTATGTTCGGGATGGGCAAAGGTATGCTGGAACTGCGGTGACCACTCAAGATACTGTGTTATGGAAAAAGGCACTGCCTAAAGGCACATCTGCACAATGGGCTGAGCTTATCGGACTCACACAGGCCCTTAGAATTGCTGAAGGGAAAAGTGCCAACATCTATACAGACAGTAGATATGCCTTTGCCACGGCCCATGTACATGGCGCCATCCACCGGGAGCGTGGGTTGTTGACAACTGCAGGAAAAGAAATTAAAAGTAAGGATGAAATTTTAGCTCTATTAGAAGCCATTTGGTTGCCTAAAAAGGTGGCAATAATACATTGCAAAGGACATCAAAAGGGGGATTCCCCTATAGTAAAAGGAAACCACTTTGCTGATCGAGCGGCATGGAATGCAGCAGAAGAGGAGGAACACACTAACCAACTGCTACTCATCCCACCCCCTACTTTACAAATAGAACCTAGGTATGAGCCAAAAGAAGAAGAGAAAGGTAAGCAACTAGGGGGTAAGAAAAGTAAACAGGGATGGATAGAATTACCAGACAGCAGAATATACCTACCACAAGGAGTATTAAGACAAATAATTCAAGAAATACATAGCAGCTCCCACTTAGGACAACAAAAACTAGAACATCTAGTAAGAAAATATTATGAGGGAGCGGAAATCAGAGATATCATACACTCTGTTGTGTCTAGGTGTCAGGCCTGCGCCAAAGTAAATGCTGTCAATAAGAAATTACCTCCTCTCATCAGGCACCGAGGAAAAGCTCCTGGGGAACTATGGGAAGTAGACTTTACCAAAATGACTCCAGGGAAATTAGGCTACAAATATTTGCTTGTTCTAATAGACACCTTTACTGGATGGACTGAGGCTTTTCCTACAAAAGGAGAAACTGCTTCAACAGTTTGTAAAATACTTTTAAGAGAAATCATTCCACGATATGGCATTCCCATTGCTGTAGGGTCAGATAATGGACCTGCTTTTGTGTCCAAGATATCACAGGAATTGGCAAAAAGATTAGGGATCAATTGGAAATTACACTGCATTTATCAGCCTCAAAGTTCAGGGCAAGTCGAGAGGATGAATAGGACCCTTAAAGAGACTATAATTAAGTTAAGAGAGGAGACTGGTGAAAATTGGGTAGAGCTACTCTGTTTTGCATTATATAGGGTTCGAAATACACCTTATATAGGAAAATGGACTTTTTATGAGTTAATGTATGGGCAACCAACTCCTTTGGTTCCACAAATAACAAGGGAAGAAATTGAGGGTTCTAATCAAAGTTTTCTAAAGTCCTTACAGGCATTACAACTAATACATGCAGAAGTACAGGTGCTTAGAGACCAGCAGAAGGACCAACTCAAAGGACTTCCACTGCCAACTCCACCGGAGCCAGGACAATGGTATCCCAAATAAGACTGTCCAAGAGGCACTTCTAGCAGTACATCACCCAAGGACTGACTCCCACCTAGACGGGTCCAGACACCATGATCCTGAGCACCCCCACTACTGCCAAGGTAGAAGGCATACCCGCCTGGGTCCACCGCAGCCGGCTGAAGCTTCCAGTCCCAGCAGAGACACCTTTGTGGACAGCGAAGACTGACCCTGCCAACCCTTGTAAGCTGACCCTGAGAAGAACAGCATTCCCTGCTTCAGCCACAAACCAGAAGTTAACTGGTCCACGCATGGAGACTTTAGGGAGGGAGGGAAACTAAGGTAAAGGAAAGCCAAGTAAGTCATCTTAAGGTTTGATGCATGTACTGCTATGAGTTATACAGAAAGGGGGTGTAAGTCCCTTGGCTGAGAGAGAAGCTATAAGGTAAATGAAAATTATATATGTGCTCATAGCTACCACTATAGAATAACCTATGAATATTAGTCATGTGTCCAATAGGCTACTTATGAAAAGGACACCTCCAAAAAGCAATCTTTAAAAGAGGATTACTTAGTACTAACTTAGTATTTGCTGAAGGTTAAGGTTTTTAAAAATCAAGAGTTTTGACTAGAAAGGAATTGTATGGTTTTGATAATAGAAGGTATAAGGTATAGAGGTACTTTTGAAAAGAAAAGGAAAAGCAAGTTGTTATGAAGGCCAGTTATTTCTGGATAAGAAAGTGCATAAAAGTTGAAGGTTTATGTAAGTTGCAGAAGGTTTGTGTAAGTTGCAGAAGGTTTGTGCAAGTTGTAAGAAGTTAGTACAGAGAAGAGAAATGCAAGGCAGAAAGAATAGAAACAGTTAAAATAATAGTTTTATCTCAGCCGTACCAACGCCTTAGTGCAGCCGAAGAATCTCCGTTATAGTTAAGGATTTAACTAGGACAAAGAAGAGGAGGAAATGTGACATTCGAATAAAAGCCATAAAATACATTAATGGGCTTGGGAATATAACTTAAAAAGAACTGGTCCAGTAAGTACAGCTCATTCCCGGAATAGATGAGACCAGACTCCCAGGATGAATAAGACAGATGAGTCCTAAAGATAGGGAAGTCGTTAGACTCCCAGGATGACTAGGAGCTGAGGAGTCCTTGAGATAAGGAAGTCGTAAAAACTCCTAAGATAGTTAATGTGACCACATCCTAGGGGATAGATAGGGACATTTCCAGCTGGGGGCTTTCAACTGTATGACTGGTTACTAAGGCACATGACTAAAAATTTAATTTGGAGGAGCCAATTGCTAAACGCCAAATTCTCTTCTGTATGAACTGCTTGCTTGCTACGCTATAAAAACCCCTAGACTGTAGGCGCTCGGTGTGGCTCTTGTGACTACCACTTGAGTTCACCCCTGCGCAGGTTAATTTTGCTTTGTTCTCTTTTTCTCTTGGCCATAAAACTTTGTCTGAAACTCTCCAAACGTCTCCAGTGTCTGTTGTACCCGGCAAGTGTAACACGAATTGGCAACCTCAGCATTCCAGGTCAATGCTTTATCCACTGCACCACCACAGGTCAGGCAGGTGTTATCCTTTCTTTTTTATTTTTTAATATATTGCATTTTTAATTTAATTTTATTTATTTTTAATTTATTCATTTTAGAAAGGAGAGAGAGAGAGGGAGAGGAGAGAGAGACAGAGAGAGAGAAGGGGGAGGAGCAGGAAGCATCAACGCCCATATGTGCCTTGACCAGGCAAGCCCAGGGTTTTCGAACCGGCGACCTCAGCATTTCTAGTTCGACGCTTTATCCACTGCACCACCACAGGTCAGACCTGTGTTATCCTTTCTTTAAGAGTTGTGATGTGTGGTGGCAGGGCTTTCTTAGAGGTCCATTTGGGGAGTCCTGTTCATAGAGCCTTTTTCCCCCCATGTGGTTCTCGATTCCTCGATTCACTAAGGCTGTGAGAAATAGAGTGAAAACCGTCTTCCTGAAAGTTTGTGGACACTTGATTTACATTTTGATTTTACTTCCTGGCTAGTGTGTTCTGGGGTTTTCCTGCTGGGGATTGTGTTTTAAGGTCATCTGTGCATGCTCAGTATGGGTATCAGATGTCCTAGGTTGCTTTGCTATTGCCTTTGAGTCCCATGTTTCAGAGTGTGGTCTGTGGGTGGTGTGGAACTCAGTTCTGATGCATGTAACCTGCTAAGAAGGGTTTGATATATGTCTCTGTCTCTGCTGTTTTCTATCTTCTCTTTAGGTTTCATGTTCTGTATCATGTCTGGGCACCTGGTTCTGGTTGGATGCCAACAACCTCCAGCTGAGGGGTTTGTTATTTTTTGGCAGAGACAAAAGAGAGGGGCAGATAGTGACAGACAGGAAGAGAGATGAGAAACATCAATTTTTTGTTGCAGTTCTTTAGTTGTTCATTGATTGCTTTCTCATATTTGCCTTGATGGGAGGGGGGATGGTTACAGCAGACCAAGTAACCCCTTGCTTTAGACAGCGACCTTGGGCTCAAGCTGGTTAGCCTTGCTCAAACCAGATGAGCCCGTGCTCAATCTAGCGACCTCAGGGTCTCGAACTCGGGTCCTCCAACATCCCAGTCTGATGCTCTATCCACTGTGCCAACACCTGGTCAGGCTGTGTGTGGCTTTTTGATGTTGGTTCTGGTGCTGGTTGTGTGTCACAGCTTGTTCATCATTTCATATGTCCCAGAGCTGCTGTTATGGGCCCTACTTTACGGTAATGGTGTGATCACCGTGACACTGGGATGTTTGCCATCAAGGTGCATGTACTTTTGAAAGAACTTTTCAGTAGAGGCCATCCAGAGGAACAGAAAAGGGGTGCCCCCAGTGTGCCAATTGGGGATAGCACTGCTGTTGGGGAACATATATTGCAATTTGTTGGTGCATGGTTTTGACATCATGGAGAGGCCCTTAAGGTTTCCTCCATCAACAGGAACTGAAAATTATTTGCAGTGATTACCTTTCTAGTACATTTCTGTTGACTAGTCCACTTGCCAAAAATGAGAAAGTGCTGAAGAACATGAGCTATGAAGGACTGCAGAAGTTGTACCTGTAGAAACTGTGCCACCATTCTGGTTTTCCAGGACCTGTAAGTGCTGGGCTGGTTCGTTTCATTAGCTTTTTTTTCACTCTATTGGTGTTGGGTTAGTTGGAGATGGGAGGTTTTCAGTGTTCTCTTTTCATGTTGTTTTTTCACCTGGAGTTCAGAAAGGTTGTTATCAAAGTGGCTGTTTGGAGTTACAGTCCTGGCTTCACCTGTTGGAGCAGCCTCCCAGGAGGCGAGTGTACAGGATGGCACGTATGTGAACGCTGAGGAGAGGAGACAGTGAGGCAGAAAGACTGTCAGTCAATAAGGTGACAGCAAAACAAGGATGCTAAATGGAAAGTGTTGTTGTTGATTATATGTCATTACAGTATTGACCTTAGAGATAGGGTATTGGGGGAGAGACTTAGAAGCAACCAATTATTGTTCCCTGCAGTTGTTTCTTGGCATTCCCATTGGTCGCTTCTTGTACCTGCCTTGAGTCCTGAGCGACCACATCATATAGGGTGGACGGGACACCATTCTGTGCAGTGAGCCACCCAACCCCGGAGTTCTGTATATGCGCGTTAGGCCTCCAGGCCACTTCTTCCAAGAAAGGTTTTCCCGGATTATTTGTGTCTGCTCCTGAGAGCATTCTGTTCTTTTCCTGCAGAGCAGCTGCCTGAACGTACAGTAGTATCTTTATTTCTTTATTTTCCCCTTAGCCACCTAAACCATGAGCCACAGGACATCCTGTATGTGTTGTGTGCCTGACCAGTACTGACCTAATTTACTGACTTAAAATAGCGGCAAGTGAAGGACCTCCCTCAGCTGGGCTCTGAGCGCAAAACCCTAAAGAAACAGTAGCGTCGCCAGCCGATTCCAAAGTAACTGCGTGGGGACAGTTCCTGTTCTTCTGCCTGGTGGAAGCTCTCTTCACCCCCGGGACGCCGCGGCCAGGCAGCCCTCCCCAGCAAGCCTCCTCAGCCAGATCTCGCTGTGCCGTGGAGATCGGCAACAGCCGCAAGTCCGGGCGCGCAGCGTGGATGCATCTCCACGTCGGCATTGCGGGATGGGAGTCGGGAGGGCGAGACTCCGGACAGCGTGGCTGAAGCAGAGGTCTTGGCGACGGACACTCGTAGGGAGAGGACACCGACCTGCAGCGCGAACACCTGAGGAGAAGGCTGCAGGTCGGTGACAGGTGACGGCGAGGCGGTGGAGGAGCCGCAGCCCCGGGAAGAGGGAGGAAGGGCCCGGTTCGCGCCAGGGGAGGGCCGTTAAGGAACGGGCGCAGAACGCGGCCGTGGTCCGAGCAGGTCGGGGTGAAAGGCGCCCAGGACGAGAAGAGAAGGCACCGGACGAGGTCGAAGGCGGATGGGACTGTCCCCTGGGGGCTGGGAAGAGGGGGTGCATGAGGCGCTGAGTGAGGAGCTCGGGGAAGAGGTTTGGGGACGGTGCGCTCAGAAGCGGGAGGGGTCGGGGCGGACAGGAGGGTTGGCGCGGAATGAGAGACAGTAGAGTGGTCTGTGCGGGACGTGGGCCCGAGGAGGTCCGACCCGAAAGACAGTTTGGGAGGGAGCGGGACGGGACACGGGACCTCCACGGCGAGGGAGGTTTGGGCGTGGGTCTCCCCTCTGTGTGTGGAAAGGCCGAGAGCGCAGAGCGGAGTGCGCTGGATCTCAGGTGAGTCTAAAGTCCAGTCCTTCAGCTTCTTATGGGGAGGGGCGGGCACGAGGACACGAGGACGCGGTCAGGCGGGGGTCCTAGAGGGAGTGCTGTGGGAGACTCCTGGCTCACCTCCGCCTCGGTTTCCCCGGCTCCGGAGTCCCGCGGGCACGATAGGAGAAAAGGGCTTTCCTTGTTCAGAGCGGCCTGGGAACAGTGACCCAGGTCGTGTGGGTGGGAGCTGCCTGTGTCACCGCGGAGGGTCCAGAGGTCCGAGGAAAGGAGCAGACAGGACCGGACAGCACCAGACCTTCGCTGTCTAGATGCCAGTGGTGGGAGGGGTCCGCATGCATCAAACAAAAAGTGTCCTCGGTGCAACGTATATGTGTCACTTCATCAGATGTGTCGTTGTCTGTATTTGCAAAGGGAAAGGCTGAGAAGACTCTGGGGGTCGTGTGGTTCGGTCTGTGAAGGGAGGACGCAGAGTGGTGTTTGGATGCGGCGGGACCCTCAGGTGTCCCCTAAGGAGCTGAGGAATGGGTGAGGGATGCTGGAGCAGAATTGTTTTTCCCCGCTACTGTCTACGTTTGGGAGCGTTGTGCGGAATCTGGACACTGTTGGAGTCAGCATTTTTCTGTCCACAGGGCATCGAGGATGAGTAAACAGTATAGGGTTTGTTTTTTTTCTTGTCCTTTTTTTTTTTTTTTTTTTCAGCAGTGGAGACACTATCTTTTTTTATTTCCAGGGGTTCATAGGTAAAATAACTTGAAGGTGGAGGTGAGGGACAAAACCCTGAGCCTTCGAGGAAGGAGGAACTAGCCCGCCTGGTTTTTTTTTTGGGGGGGGGTTAGGGAACAGGTGAGATACAGAAGAAGAAATTGTGGGCGGCCCGCGTGTTCCCAGTCGCCTCACGTGCGTCTGGCGTTGTTTCCCTTCGGTCAGAGGCCGCGGCTGCGGGGCAGCTCCTCTGTCCCCACCCGGCAGCGGCACCGGTCCCCTCCCCGTGGGACCCTCCTCTGTAACTTAGTCGCACAGGCCGCATAGCACGTGGTCGGAGTGAGGAGCCCGCAGACGCCCCCTGGGAGCGCTGGCGTGTGCGCCGTCTAGCGGGTCCCTCGGGGGCAGCACGCCGCGGCGGCAGCCTCTGCTACTGTCGCAGGAAGGAGCCTGGGACAGAGCAGGCATCAGCCACGAGGACCCTGCGTCTTTCATGCCGCTGTGCTTCCCTTGTAACGGCGATCCTCCTGTGACCATGGGGTCTGTGACTGTCGCGTGAGGTTCCCCTACATCTGTACGTCTTACACACGGTTGTTAATTTGTTTCCTTTATTTTTAATTTTAGATCGGAGGTTGTTTCTCTCCCACCAGAACATCGAATCAGGTATTGAACAGGAGGTAACCATTGGCACTTTATGTACATCAACGTGTTTTGAAATAAGATTTAATAATTGATGTGAAGTAAATCTCAACACTGCATGATGATGTCAATGAAATATGGAATCGGGTGCCAGTTTAGTTTGTGGATCTAACCCTTTTAAAGTGCAAATGTGGGAACAAACAGGGCCAACATATAGTGCTCAGCATGTGGACGTGATGCTGGCCGTATAGAAAGGAAAGCTTGGGAAGTGAGCTATGAATCTGATTTCATTGACCCTAATAGGATTCATCTGACAACACCTGGTTCCTAAAGAGTACTGTAGCATAAGTACCTTGCCTTTAGTTTTTTAAGTGTACTTTTCCATTTTGTGCAGAAAAGGGGAGGAAAGGGGAGGAGAGAAGTGTGGGGAGAGTCAGAAACATCTATATGTTCCTGTGGGTCTGCTGAGCAGGGATCAAATCCACGCCCTTTGAGTTTCGGGAGGATGCCCAACCCATGGAGCATTTTGGCAAGGAGTGGTCACCAGGCTTGATACGTGAAGACTTGAAACAGGAGCTTCTTGAACCACTCACATTTGTGTTCATGTGCTTTATAGTTTTGTGGCCGCGTACGGAAAATCAACCTGCTGATTACAGTGCCCTGTTCCTGAATGACCTACTCACCCACAGAGCCCGTGAACTCTAAGACTCTGTTTCTCCATTTTGTAAAATATCCTGTCTATGCAACAATGTCTAGTATGTTCTGAATTGATTTTAATAAGAAATACTCTGTGAATGTCTGAATTATTGAATGTGTCCCGTTCATCTGATCATGTTCATTTCATTATTAGCCTAGGAGTGAGAACTTAAAATGTACAATGAAAAAAAAAAGTTCTTTTTATCTCCACCAGTGTTGGTGACCTGGCTGTGTGAAGTGAATGTCGGAAACAGATCCTCCTGCAAGCGCTGTAGCCAAGAGGTCGCAGATAGCTGCCAGCAAGGGTAAGTATTATGTGTGTATTCTGCTAGGTTTTCGGTTCATTCCTGGTTCAGTCAAATGTAGTCGAGTAGCATTTCATGTTCCTGTCATCTTTACTTTCGTTGTCACGAGGATGCATTTGGGAAGGCAGCCGCTCAGACTTGGAGTCATGAGTTTCCTTTATTTAATCTCTGCTCTGTTTCCATCAATAGGATCTGGGTCAGTTCTCACATCCAGCACTTTTCAACATGTGTCTGTTCTGAAGCTGCAACTCTGGAGTCTGCTCATATGCCATTTATTTATTTATTTTAGGTGTCTGGGTTGTGTGTGCCATGGTAGTGGCCAGAAGCTTAGATTCTTAAAAGTGACATGGATAACATGCAGCTAATTTTAAAACATGTGACACACCTGACAGATTACTTTTCATTGGGAAACCCCAAAACCTATTAAACACAAGAAATAAGATAAGGAGTCAACAAGCTCTTCCTTGGAGTTTTCATGTTAACATGAAGGTTATTGCATTTAAATTCTCCCCTGAAGCTACCATGGGCACAAAGTGACAACAGAGTAGTACACTTCAAACATATTGAAAAAGAACACAACAGAAAGCAACTCCCAACAAGATTCCAGGTTTGAAAGAATATAAAATGTGTGTCTTGTTCTCAGGGACATTAAACCTAAAATATAGATTCAGAGAGGGAAAGACAGGCAGAAAGGGAGACAGATAAGAAACTTCAATTCTTCATTGTGGCACTTTAATTGTTAATTTATCACTTTCTCATATGTGCCTTGACTGTGGGGTTCCAGCAGAGTGATTGCCCCTTGCTCAAGCCAGCAACCTTGGGCTCAAATCAGCAATCTTCAGCTTCAAGCCAGAGACCTTTAGGCTCAAGCCAACGACCACGGCGTCATGTCTATGATCCCATGCTCAAGCCAATGATGCTGTGCTCAAGCTGGTGAGCCCACACTCAATCCAGGTGAGCCTGCACTCAAGCGAGGGACCTCAGGGTTTAGAACCTGGGTACTCTGCATTTCAGTATGGTGCTCTATCCACTGCACCACTGCCTGGTCAGGCTAAAAAATATTAATAAAAGGGACACATGAGCTCCTTATGGTTTAAGGTATAAATGACATTTTCTAAATTACCACCCCAAATATATCACAGTGGGAAATATAAAATAACTTCAAATGATTGATGATTAAAATACTACATTAAAAAAAAGCCTATGAGGCACTGGCCATGTAGCTTAGTGCATAAGGCATTGTACCAAACACCAAGGTGACAGGTGTGAGTCCCATTGTCTTCACCTAAAAGGAACAACCAATGAGCACATAACTAAATGGAACAATAAGTGCATGCTTTTCTCTCTCTCTCAAATCAATGAAAATTATTAAAATCTTATGAAAAATTGAGTAATAAATCTGCAATGGGCCTCACACTTTTCACTCGGGAGGAAGGCGGAAGAAATGGCAAACAAATGACCAAAAAGCCCAGATCTCTGTTAGCACCATGTCTGTATTTCTGGGCTGGGACACACTACCTCTCCTTGAGGTAAACCATCGTAGGTCTGCACCTTCCAGAGTTTCCCACCCATTTTTGACTCCCAGTGTTGTAGTAATATAAGGTTATTGTAATTAAATATATAGAAATATAAAATATGGAAGGTATATCATATAAAAGTAATTAAAATGATATTAAAATAATTATTAAAATTAAATAAAGTTATGCCATTTGGATAGGAATTAATATAGTGGCTTAGTGCCATAACTCTGTAATGTGATAAACAGACTCTGACTTACAAGCAGGGCCCAGTTAGTATGTGTGTAAAGTCATACGTCGATAAAAAGTACCTTGGCGCCATAACTCTGTAATGTGATAAACAGACTCTGACTTTCAAACAGCCCAGTTAGTATGTGTGTGAAGTTATACCTAGATAAGAAGTAGCTTGGTCTTATTTACATTAACTTTGTAAACTGATGTAAATAAGAATATCTTAAAAAGTGGCTTGATATAACCATTTCAGTAGATTGACATAGAGGAGATTCCCTGTGAGGAACTCCCAAAATTGTGGTTTGAAGTGATAATCCTATAGATAGACACCTGTTAGAAGGCTTTGGCCAGAAAGGGTACTAAAGCTGAGGGGACCCCTGCTGCAGTAGTCGCCCAGACTCCAACATCAATATGGACTGTCTCCATGCTGCTTTGAGCTCTGACCAAAGCCAGCCAAGAGGAGCATGCCAATGGGGGCCCCTTAAGCTGTACCCAGGCACGCCAAAAGTTTTGTGAGTAATAAATTGCCTGTGTGATTATTGCAACTAATTTTTGTGTCGGTTGTGTTTTTCTTCTGGTGGCACTTAACAGTAGCATCCTCACAGCCACCTCAGGAGTAGTCTCAAAGAGGCTGCCAGCCCTGCTGATAAGCAGGAGTGTCCCACTGCACGTGGAAGTCAAATCAGGGACGTCTGATTGACATAGAGCTTGGGCTCTACTGGGACACCCATGGTGCCTCTCCTACAATGGAACCATTTCCCTCTTGCTTCCCCAAAACACCTGACCAGAAGTGCCTTGGGGAAACCCCTCTCAAACCTGAGCTGGAGGGCTGAGGGGTCAATGGACTTCTCAGGACACCATGGTTTCCTCTAATATGTCATTAAGCCTATGAATACTGGAGCCTTTCATCAGATCAGACTAAATGAAACCTTGAGGCTTCTCCCTAGAGCAGGCACTCTAAATTTCATAAAATATAATGTCCAATTCTCTTTCCTCTTTTTCCCCATCAATATTTACCTTCCTTCCAACATAAACTCAACAAGAATTACTGTACAGACACAAAAATCAAGAAAGTTTATAGCTCACCAGGATCAATGGGTAGAATGTTACAGTAATATAATGTTATAGTAATTAAATATATAGAAATATAGAAACTATAGAAGATATATAGAAATATTAGGATATATAATATTAAAAGCTACTAAGGCAAGTGAATAAGGCTACACACTCTGGGTGGGAGCTAATCTAGTGTATAGGGATATGATAAGCAAGACCATGCTCTTAGCTCACGGCCCAGTTAGTGTGTGTGTAAAGTTATATATACATAAAAAGAGCTCTTAGCCTGACCAGGCAGTGGCACAGTGGATAGAGCATCAGACTGGGATGCAGAAGACCCAGGTTCAAGACACTGAGGTCACTAGCTTGAGCGCAAGCTCATCTGGCTTGAGCAAAAAAAGCTCACCAGCTTGGACCCAAGGTGGCTGGCTTGAGCAAGGGGTCACTCGGTCTGCTGAAGGCCCACAGTCAAGGCATATATGAGAAAGCAATCAATGAACAACTAAGGTGTCTCAATGAGAAACTAATGATTGATGCTTCTCATCTCTCTCCATTCCTGTCTGTCTGTCCCTATCTATGCCTCTCTCTCACTCTCTCTGACCTTGTTAAAAAAAAAAAAAGAGCTCTTATAAGAAACTCCCTAAAAGTGGCTTGATGTGACAATTTGGTAGATTAACAAAAAAGTGCTCCCTGCAAGGAAATTCCCAGAAGTGGTTTAATGTGATAATCCCCAGAAATTAACACGTGTTAGAAGGATATGCCATAAAGGGTACACAAGCCAAGGGGTCCCCAGCTGCAGTTAGTCACCCAGTCTCCAACATTGAAGATGGACTGCTTCCAGGCTGTCAGCTTTAACAAAGGACTGCCAAGAAGAGCATGCTGATGGGGCCCTATCAAGCTGTACCCAAGAACACCATAGGATCTGTGAGCAATAAACTGCCAGTGTGATTCTTGCAACTAAATTTGTTGTTGGTCATGTCTTTCCTCCGGTTTGCAATTGGTCTCAGTACCAATAAGTAGAATACTCATATCACCCTCAAGAGTAGTCTCAAAGAGGCTGCCAGCTCTTGCTATTAAGCAGGGGTGTCCCACTGCATAAGAAAGTCAAATCGGGGATCCCTAATCTATGTAAAGCTTGGGCTCTACTGGGACAGGGAGCACTTCTCTAGAAAGCCAGTGTCTCTCTGAAGAGGGTGTGGACAAAAAAAGGGGCCACATGTGGAACCTGACAAGCTCTGGGGAGGCTTGCGTGGTGGCCTTATAAACTCAGAGACCTAAAATAACCACACAGCATGGCATAAAATGAAAACTTTCTAACTAAAATCAAGTAGATCATGGTGGGTAGTCATGTCCTAGGGAGGTATTTTTCTCTAACAAAGGTCAAAAGCTTACTTTAATTGAGCCTGTTTGTTGTCTTTTGCATCTACAGTAATGTACCTGATAAGGGCACAGAGAAAACTCAGGTCCAAGGGGGCTTCTCAGGTGAGATAGAATTCAGGCAAGGGACAGGGTGCAGTGTTCAGGCAAAACAAGCAGTTTATTTAGCAAATCTGTGCACTTGGCACAGGACACAAGTGGGCAACTGAGCTCGTCTGAGTATCGCTACCTGTTGGGGTCTTAGAGTCCGTATGCTTTTTCTTTTTTTTATTTTAATTTTATTTATTCATTTTAGAGAGGAGAGAGGGAGAGGGAGAGAGAGAGAGACAGAAAGAGAGGAGAGAGAGACAGGGGAAGGAGCTGGAAGCATCAACTTTCATATATGCCTTGACCAGGCAAGCCCAGGGTTTCGAACCGGTGACTTCAACATTTTCAGGTCGATGCTTTATCCACTGTGCCACCACAGGTCAGGCTCCATATGTTTGGGTTTTTTTGTTTGTTTTTTTTACAGAGACAGAGAGAGTCAGAGAGAGGGATAGATAGTGACAGACAGACAGGAACAGAGAGAGAGTTGAGAAGCATCAGTCATCAGTTTTTTTGTTGTGACACCTTAGTTGTTCATTGATTGCTTTCTCACATGTGCCTTGACCCTGGGCCTTCAGCAGACTGAGTAACCCCCTAGCTTGAGCCAGCAAACTTGGGTCCAAGCTGGTGAGCTCTGCACAAACCAGATGAGCCCGTGCTCAAGCTGGTGACCTCGGGGTCTTGGACCTGGGTCCTCCACATCCCAGTCCAACGCTCTATCCACTGCGCCACCACCTGGTCAGGCCAGGCTCCATATGCTTTTTAACTGTAACTTCCAAGGTTACCTTTTGCTGATACTCTCTGACCATCATACAGTATTTCAAGGCCATTTGGACATCTGGTAATTTTGTCCTGGCACTGACACCCCCCTCCTTCAGTGGATGAGATAAATCCCCCCTTGTTTCCTCTTCACTTTTCCTGCCCTGGTGCCTGTCTATCCTACCTAACAATAGCATGTCTTTGAAATGTAAGGGTAATTTTTTCCTGCAGTCCTCAGAGCAAGTGTATCCTCTGTCCCAGAGCAGAAGCCAACTAGCCACATTGTTGTTATTATCACAGTCATTGTTACCTATCTTATTCCTGCCCATGTAAAAGAAATTTCAGTATATACACTTTTACTTTTTTTTTTGTATTTTTCTGAAGTTGGAAACAGGGAGGCAGTCAGACAGACTCCTGCATGTGCCCAACCGGGATCTACCTGGCATGCCCACCAGGGGGTGATGCTCTGCCCATCTGGGGCATTGCTCTATTGCAACCAGAGCTATTCTAGTGCCTGAGGCAGAGGCCATAGAGCCATCCTCAGTGCCCAGGCCAACTTTGCTCCAATGGAGCCTTGGCTGCAGGAGGGGAAGGGAGACAGAGAGGAAGGAGAGGGGGTGAGGTGGAGAAGCAGATGGGTGCTTCTCCTGTGTGCCCTGGCTGAGAATCAAACCCGGAACTCCCGCACACCAGGCCGACGCTCTACCACTGAGGCAACCGACCAGGGCCACACTTTTACTTTTAATCAGTCCCACAGATTTCCCCGCTTTGTGTTCTTGTTCTCGGTCTCCCCAATTTCTCACCAATTTCATGTAACCCCCACCTGTTAAACTTCGATTCTGATGAACAATACACTGGGCAAAATGCCATTTTCCATATCATTTTTTCAATTGCTGAGATTTTGGTTACCAGCAATTATCAACAGTTTGACTAAAATAAACTCATAAAAATTCTACAGGTCTGGATGTTGCTTAAGTTGACAAAAGAGACCTGGGGGGTCTCCCGCCCCTCATTAAACAACTCCAGGGAGATGCCGCCCCTCCATGGAATAAGAGCCACTCTACAGAGGGAGGAAACCTTACTGGGAAGGTCACCAAATCCAAGGAGGGAGACCCTCTCCAGGGAGTTATCCTTTCTCTGGGG
>NW_027095796.1:0-42212 GCF_036850995.1 Saccopteryx leptura | reverse complement strand
AAGAATAAATCTTAAAAGAGATTTAAAAATATTCTAAATAAAAAGAAATACAGTTTATTAAAATATGTGCAATGCAGACAAAGCAGTGCTTAGAGGAAAATTTATAGAATTGAATGCAGATAGTACAAGACAAGAACTCAATTGTGTAAATTAGTACCTTAGAAAAATAAAAATATAAAGAGCAAGTTAAATCCAGAGTAATCAAAATGAAAGAAATAATACAAATTAGAGCCAAGTCAATAAAATTAAAAGAAACTGAGTAGAAAAAATAACTAATTAATGAAGCTAAAAGCTCATTTTCTATTCTTTAACAAGGCTAAAAATAAATAAATACATACATACATACCTATACATAAAGAGAGAGAACACAAATTACTAATTTCAACAATGAAAGAGAGAGCATCTCTACAAATCCTATGGACATTAAGAAGATATAAGGTGATACTATGCCCATCAAATAAATAAACTAGATAAATGGACCAATTTTTTGAAAGGCAAAATCTGTAAAAATATACAAAGAAGAAACAGGCAATTCGAATCTGAATACTAATAAAATTAAATCAATATTTATAACTTTCCAAAATAAAAGCATCAGGCCCAGACAGGTTCACTGGTGAATTCTACCAAACATTTAAGGAAGATATTATACCAGTTTTCTGCAATCTTTTTCATAGGATTGAAGCAAAGGAAATACTGTCTAAGTCATTCTGTGAGGCCAGTTTTAACTTAACATCAAAACTTGATAAGCACATTACACAAATATTATAGATGAGTATATCTAATGAACAAAAATGCAAAAGTCTTCAACAAAATGCCAGACAATTTAAAAAGAATTTTAAAAATTATATACCACAACTAAGTGTAATTTCATCCAGGTATGCAAGGATGTTTCAACATCTAAAAATCAAATAATGTACTCTATCACATCAAAATGCTAAAAATTCATATGATCATATCAATAGGTATAGAAAAACATTTGACAAAGTCAAAACTCATTCATTTCAAAAACCCCTTACTAAATTAGGAGTAGAGAAGAACTTACTCAGCTTGGTAAAGACTATCTATAAAAAACTTACAGCTAATATACTTATCAGTGAGAAACTCAAAACTTTCCCACTAAGATCATGTATAAGACAAAGATGTCCCATCTCACCACTGTTTTCAAGATCATACTGGCAGTCCTTTTTAATGCAGTTAAAACAACAACGACAACAACAAAACAGGAAAATAAATCTCTGGCTCTGGAATATGGAGTTGGTGTCAATATTGCACTCTTATATCCATGAATTTTGCTATAAGAGGATGACTTGAGGAGCTTTTGTTCCAAGGAGAAGAGACATGGGAAGAATACCCGGGTATTAGCAGCAATTTAGAACCAAGTGTAGCTGTGTCCAGCTAGATTAAGTTATGGTAATCTAATATGTAAACAAGAAATACATGCTTGCTGCTGTAAGGCAGTGAATCTCAATTTGGGTTTTATGCAGTGGTAATTTGATATTTATAACTTTCCAAAACTAAAAGCATCAGGCCCAGATGTGTTCACTGGTGCATTCTACTAAACATTTAAGGAAGATATTATACCAATTCCCTACAGTCTTTTTCATAGGATTGAACCAAAAGTATTGAAGCAATTTATCAATTGTTTCTTGACATAATTCAAATAAAAATGTATTAAATATCTGTAATATGTCAAGTTTGCCTTAGTTCTACTGTGGATAAAAATATGTGGGAAAGTTACCTTGCCTATGAGGTGTTTATCAAATTAATAATGATATCAAACTAAAACATAATTTAGTTTTACAGTAAGATATTCAATTGAAAAATTATCTAAGAAATAGATTTCTCAATGTAAGTTATTTTCTTCCCTCAAATTAGTTAGCATTCGAAAGTATTTCAGTGATTCTTTCTCTAAATCTATGACTTAGCAATTTCACTTTGAATATCATGGTCTTAGGATGCTAAAAGTTTATATCTAGTTACATTCAGATCTTGTTGGACTAGTAGACATTGTACAGATGAAAATGATCTTTGTATAGCTGAGATCTTATTTATTATAAGTAAATTTATTATTTATTACTGGTGTGAGAATTATCTTATTTCTAAGTCCTTGACTGGGCAGAAACTCAGTGTTCTTTTGGGGCACATAAATACATTTTCTAAATGTAAATACATAAATAAAAGGAAAAAGAGTGAAGAAGTAAATTTATGTAGGCTGACAATTTTAATCCTGTTTATATGCTTATTTTCTTAGTGTACTTTGTATGAGTTTTTCAAACAAATTTTGAATAATAAAAGTCCTAAAAGAAAAAAAAAGAATAAACAAGAGTAATATAATTCCTATTGCAATGAAGCAAATACATTAATAGACTTCTAAATGAGTAGCTGTTTTATAATACAGGCATTTAAAATGTATATATAAAAGTTCTGTTACATTTTTGCCATACTAATGCATATCAATTTCATGAAGATTATATATCATATATAATCTATATCACTCATTAAATATTTTTGCATAGTGACTAAAATATACAATGCAAATATACTTTTATTTTAAAGCTTTTATGTTTCTTTCTAAACTGCTTTAATTTTTTCATTGTCAATATTAATAGCTATTATAAATAGATAGTTGAAAATATCTCCTGAATAAAATATAAAAATAATTTTGATGAATTGTAATGGGACATATAAGTAAGATTTTAAAAAAAAAAAAGAAAAAAATCAGTTTATATTATATTTTAGACTTTAACAATTATATTAGAAAATAGTTATGCATCACATTTAATGTATTAAATAACATAACCATAAAACTTAAGTAAATATGAGACTAACTTTTTAACAATTATTCTAGCCCTTTATCCCCTAAGTTTTGAATGCTTCTTTTTTTTTTAATCAAGTGAGAGGCAGGGAGGCAGAGAGACAGATTTCTGCATGTGCCCCAACCAGGATCCATCCAGCATTAATGCTTTGTTTAAATTACAGGATAATTGGGCCTGACCTGTGGTGGCGCAGTGGATAAAGCATCGACCTGGAATGCTGAGGCCGCCGGTTCGAAACCCTGGGCTTACCTGGTCAAGGCACATATGGGAGTTGATGCTTCCAGCTCCTCTCTCCTCTCTCTCCCTCTCTCTCCCTCTCTCTCCTCTCTAAAAATGAATAAAAAAATTAAAATTAAAATTAAAAAAGCTTTTAAATTACAGGATAATCAACATAGTAATACATCAGTATTATTTATACAATTAACTTAGTCTCAATTTCTATTACTCATCTTTGATATTTGCCATATATAGTACTGATTTACTAGTTTTTTATTAATGATTTTATATTATATCTTTGGCTATTAATAATTAAATATTCATAATACTTTTATATAGTTAATAATACATTTTAAACCATTAAATAAAAGCCATGTTGAATACTCATAACTTTCAAAATACTAATTTGTAATTACAGAGAATATTCCAAGGAAGAGAATGATAACTTAAAAGTAGAATCATCTTAAGAGAGCATAGGAATACATCAAAAACAAAATTTTTCAAGACTTTAAAAATGGTTATAATTAATGTTCTACTCTCTTGAGTGAACAGTATATTTGCTACCTGGAGTTAAGATGACTAAAACCTTTATTGATTAAATTGATTTGGTCAAAATACATATCTCATTAAGCTATAAAAGATTTTATAATAGTTGGTCAGCATTACTAACTGAAAACAGCTGCAGGAGAGAATGTTTAAACCAAAATCAATACTTGAGTTGGCTGTTTTTGATAAATAATGCTTTGCTGACCTCCACCAATCTGAATGACTTCTCTTTTCCTGCTTGGCAAATAAATAGAGGGGCTAAGGATACTCACTGTCAAGTACTCCACACTGCTGGAGGTCAACAGAAAAATGAAGGTAGTCAATGAGATGCCACGAGCTTATGTGCCAGACTAGCAAGATTCCAGATGTAGGTTATGTTTATGGGACATTTATCTAATAAGGAAGGCCAAGCAGAATGATAAATGTTTTTCACTGTGTCTGTGCAGAAATGGGTTTATAAACAAGCACCTGCCATAAATCACAAAAACAGCTTTGTCAGAAGTAACTAGAGACTAGATGCATCTTTATAATTACTTAAGATATAATGTGTCCTGCTTTCATATCCTTCACTCACTTCTTAGGTCAACTATTTTATCTTGCTTTAAATTTAAATTACTTCCATTCATTAAAACATGGGTTTATGGCCAAACATTTTTTAGGGTAACTCCTTAATTATTGCATTAGAATAAGCGTGGTTATAATGGTCAGATAGATACCCAATAATAAATATCACAGGTAAATCTACCATATTCTTTCCCATTTTCCAGATTTTTCTTCTCACTATACATTGGTCTTTTTTTAACACAGAATTTTATCTTTTCACACTTTTATAGTAAATTACTGACTTCCAGATATTAAAAAAGAATGGCTCCAAGAAATCAATACTTTAACACAGTAGCAAGAATTTACTTAAAAATTTAACCATATTAAGTAATATATGAACAAACAAATGAATGCTTAGTAATATAAATGACATTAAAATTTTCAAAATGGTTTTTTTACAAGCATGTTATATTGAAAAATAGTATATCAAGTCCTCACAACTTTTCACTGTACAATATTATCATCATCAATATATGGTCTGAGTGTAAGAAAACACTCAATTCATAATAGACATTCACAGCAAAAAAAAATTATAATAGTAGAGAGAACAACAGCTTGAATGTAAAAGCAGATTGAATTAGGCTTTCTTTAAAAATGTATGTGTGTTTCTTTCTGTGGCTACAACACTTAATTGATGCAGAATTACTTTAATAGTATTCCTTCATATTGTTTTACAAAAGAGCTTTGTAGTAATCATATTGTAGAAAGTGTGGAGCTACACAAATAATGCCTTAGCACTTGGGTCAGGCCATTTAATTTCCCTTTCAAATCCAATAGTTCACCTGCTCTGTTTATTAAATACAAGCAAATGTCTATGTTTGAATTCACTGTCTGTGTGGTTTTGGCACTGTCCACCTACTGCCTTTGCTATTTCTAATGAGAGCTGCCTCTGTCAGAGTGAATCCCCAGAATGTAAATTCCTGTACTTTACCACATGCACTTTTTATTCAAATTGCCATATAACTAATTTATAATTATAGCATTGCTACTAGCTAATCAACTCATTATTTTTATAGTAGCTTGAGGAACAACATACTCTGCCTAAGGTGACATTTTAAATTAGTCAGGTTAGTGAGTTATGTGAGTTGTTTGGTTAATATGAACAATTTGGAATGTTTTTGGATTTTAATACATTTAATGTTTGGATATTCACATATTTATTGACTGAAAAAAATAATTAACATATACAATTAGAACTATTTGTTTTTAACTTTTAAGCTGTTCAGCATCGTAAAAGAGAATTCTTAAAATCCTCTAGAGAATGGGAAAAAAGCTCCAAATCATCAAATTGAGAAACATTTATTTAACAATAAGTGTTAATACTTGGTAAGATCACTGGGAGGTTGTGGCATTCAAGCTAGAGTCTGCATGCATTTTCACTATCCTCCACCCTTCCCACCTCACCCTGGCAGAACAGTTGTTCTAGAAGGCTAATGAAGTCAGGTGATAGTATCTCACCTCCCCTCCATCCCCCCGCCTAAGCTCACTGAAATAGAAAAAAACATTCTGGATGGATTCATATGCCTTTGAATAGGATCAAATACCTTTTCTCACAATTAAAAGGGAAAAGAATACTATTTTCAACCCTTGGTACAGAGACAATTGAATATACACACATAAAAGAATAAAGTTGGGCCCCTCCTTCATACCACACATAAAACTTAACTTCAAATGTCTTATTTACTGTTATCTAAGAGCTAAAGTTATCATTATAAAACCTTTAGAAGAAGAGATGAGAGTAAACCTTTGTAAATTTGGGTTAAGAAATGGTTTCTTAAATACAAACCAAAAGCACAAGTGATGAAAGAAAACAAAATAAATAAATTCGATGTTCTTAAAATGAAAAAAAAAGGGCTGAAAAAAATAGTGAAATAAGTAAAATTGCAAAACACAAAATGTGAGAAAACATTTCCAAATCATACAGGTTGTGAGAGAATTGTATAAAGCATATGGAAAATTTTCTTACAGTTTAATAATAAAAAAGAACAAATAACCCAATATATAACATAAGCAAAGGATATAAGTAGACATTTCTCCAAGGAGATAAGCCAATGCCCAATAATCACAGAGAAAGTTGCGTATCATTAGTCATTAAGGAATGCAAATCAGAATCATAATGAGATATCAATTTAAACACACTAAAATTTCTATAATAAGATAGATAGTAACTAGTGTTAGTGTTATGAGATGAATGTGTCCCTCCAAATTTATGTATTGGAGCTCTACTTCCAGTATCTCTGTGACTTCTTTAGACATTGGATCTTTAAAAAGTTAAGTTAAAATTGGCTGGAAATGTGATCCCTAAACTGATATGACCAGTGTTCTCATAGGAAAAGATTAGGATACAAAGAACACAGACTGAGAGACACCCAGTGCATGCGTTGTGTGGAGGGGACCAGCATGTGAAGCGCAGCAAGAGGATGGCCATCAGCACATCAAGAAGAACAGCCTCAAAGAAAACCAACCTGTCTGCACTTTGACATTGGATTTTCAGCCTCAGGACATGTGAAAAATTAAGTTCTGCTGCTTCAGTCATCCAGCCTGGGGTATTTTTTATTTTATTTTAATGAAAGCCTTGATGAACTATTACATTTGGCAAAGATTTAGAACACTCCCAGACATTGCTGAAGTGAATGCACAACGGTATAGCCAGTTTAGAAAATATTCTAGAACTTAGTCAAATAGTTGAATATAGTGTTATCTTTTTACCCACAACTTCACTCTTATAAAAATATACTCACATTAGGTAAAAACATTTGTTCACACACAAGCATGTACACCAGTGTTTAGAGTAGTCTTATCGTTAACAGTCAAGAATAGAAACAACCCAAGTACTCCTCAACAGACGAATGAGGAAATAAAATATGGTGTATTATATCACCAAATAGTATTCAGGAATAAAATAAATGAAGTACTGATGCATCAATGACATGTACGAACCCCCAAAACATTATATTAAGTGAAAGAAGCCAGTCACAAAATACCACATGTAGTATGATCCCATTTTTATGTAACCTCTAGAAAAAATAAGTCTATAAATATAGAAATAAGATTGTGATTGCATAGGGGTGAAATGGTAGCTGGAAATGAAGACTAATTGCAAATGGATACAGAGTTTTGGGGGCAGTTAATGATAAATATATTCAAAATTAAATGTTGTTTGTACAACTGTGTAAATACAGGAAAAAAACATTAAATTGTATCCTTTGAGCAGGTAACTTTATGTAATAAGAATTATATCTTCAAGAGTTTGAAAATTATAGTATTTGTTAAAGATTTGTTAAAGGTTTTAAAAAGCAATAACCATTCATTCATCATTCAGATATTGACAAATTTTACTTTCTCTAAATCAGTGAAAAAATGGTTGTTAAAAAAATCTCAAGAAAGAAAACTTAAAGAGTTGAGCCCATTAATTGAGACTAAGAAACTGAGCTTTTAAATACTTAATGATTAAGAAAAGAAAAAAACATGTCATGGTTTGCAAAGCTATTGGAAAGAAGTAAACATCCCAGGACGCAAATTGAGTCCACATTGCTACACCACAGTTGTAAAGCTGTAATAAAAAACAAAAACAAAAATATAAAAACAAAAAAAAGCCCAACACTTATAAAGACTAAAATTCTTGTTTACATCATGTCGGTCATTGATAAAATTAAGATAATTTTGTAATGCTGTGATCTTAGCCCAACTGTATTTGCAGAGCAAATTTAAATCTTCTCTAGAGTGAGATTTTACCATTTAGAACATTAATTTTTATGTAATTTGTCACATACAATGAATGTATTGACCAAAAGGAAAAGACAGTAGAAACAATTAAAAAGAATCCAGTCAATGTAGGTATCAAATAGGGATTTTAAAATAAGATCCTTTAAATCTTTATTTAACTAAAAGACAAAAAAAAATATGTTTAGCAAGAGAAGTGGGACACTGTGAATTAAGGAAATAATTAAACTGTAGAAGTTATGTGTTAAACTCAGTAGATGACTGTAATAGTATTTTAGTCATAGCTTATGAGAAAATTAGTGATCTGGATGATATCAGAAGAAAATTCCTGGACATAGAAAATAATGGAAAATAGAAAAAAACCATAAAAGTCTTTCTTAATATAATGATGCATTTATACAATATACATTTATTTAGGTTTACAGGATTGAGGGAAAAAAAGGAGGAGATAGACAATATAAATACTTAATGGCTGCAAATTTTATAAAATAAGTCATCAAACTTCATGTTTAAAGGTATTAACTACTCTAAAGTTTATAGTACTAAGTATTAAGAACTTTAAAGTTCATACAGGAGAAAAATATGTGTATATATATATATATATATATATATATATATATATATAATCTTCCAAGAAATAAAAATAACTGATGACTTGTTAGTAGAAACAATGAAATCTGGGGTAGGGGGAAAATAGAATGTTTTCTTCAACAAAATATATAATAGCCTACATAGGAAAAATAAGGACTTTTTCTAGCAGACAGAAACTAAATTAATTCATTATCATTAAGACTATGTTAAATAAAATACTGAAAAATAATCTTGGACAGAGGAAAAATTACTAGAAAAAAGCACAGTAATAAAGAAAATAATAGAGAAAAGTAAAATATGTGAGAAGTTTAAACAGATATTAATTGTATGATACAATAATGATGATATGGAGAAGAAAGTATAGCATAAGACTTGGACATAAAACAATATAAATAGACTATGTATTCTGAGGTCTTTCACTATATGAGAATTTGTGAAAGAATAATTTATATTAGTGAGAGTGCATATATAAATTACTCAGTACCCTCTAAAACAGCAAAAGAAAGAATATAAAAAGTTATAGTAAACAAAAACAATGAATAGTAAGATTTAAATATATAAAATAATTAAGTCAAATGAAGGCTAGAAAGTATACCTAAAAATCCAAATAACTAAGATATTCAGAAAGCAAATAGTAATATGGAATACTTAAATACAAATATATATTATGTAGTTGTCGCTCTCTCATCAGCTTGTTTCATATAGCTTAATACTGTCCAGGTCCATCCATGCTGTCTCAAGGGGTAAGCTTTTCTTCTTTTTTACAGCTGAGTAGTAATCTATTGTGTAAATGTACCAATTTTTTTATGCACTCATATACTGATGGGTACTTGGACTGTTTCCAAATCTAGGCTCTTGCAAATAATGCTAAAATGAACATAGGGATGCATATTTTATTTCAAATTGATGTTTTGAAAATTTTAACATATATTCCCAGAAGTGGGAGCACTGGGTCAAAAGGCAGTTCCCTGTGCAATTTTTTGAGATAACTCCATACTGCTTTCCACAGTGGCTGCACCGATTTGCATCTCCACCAACAGTGCACAAGGGTTCCCTTTTCTCCACATCCTCTTCAACACTTGTTGTTTGTTGTTTTATTGATGTTAACCATTCTGACAGGTGTGAGGTGATATTTGCATTTCTCTTATGCATAGTGATGCTGAACATCTCTTCAGACATCTATTGGCCATCTGTATGTCTTCTTTGGAAAAATGTTTGTTCAGTCCTTTTCCCATTTCTTAATTGGATTGCTTTTTTGATGTTGAGTTTTACAACTTTCTTAGGAATTTTTACTCATACGTGGAATCTAATGAACAAAATAAACTAATAAGCAAAACAGAAACAGACTCATAGATGCAGAACACAGAAGGCCAGTTGTCAGAGGGAGGGGGGTTGGGAGGCTGAGTAAAAAAGGTGAAGGGATTAAGCAAAGAAAAAAAACACCCCAGTATGGTGATTATAAGAGGGAAATGGTAATGGAGAAGTAGAAGAGGCTAAATGGGTAATAAATGGTGATGAAAGGAGACGTGACTTGGGGTGGTGAACAAACAATATACAGGTAATGTATAATAGAATTATACACCTGCATCTTATATAATTTTATTAGCCAATGTCACCCAATTAAAAATAAATTTAAAAAGTACATATTATGAAAATAGAATAGATGCTCTAAATAAAAGATGAAGATTTTCCAACTGGTTTAAAATAGTTACACTTACCAAGAAATATATTAAATATAAGACATTAGAAAGTTTCATAAGTATAAAAGATTTAAAGTAAACTTTGATATAGAAAGAATATGTGTACTTTCATTCAAATAAAACTAAAAATATGGCAAAATGTAATTATTTTTGTGGTGAAATAGAGAGCAGTGACCAGGTAAATATAAGGGTAAAACAAATAATGCATCTTGTAATAATCTATGGTGTATTTTTATTTTGTATAAATCTCTAAACAGATTTCTTTCAATAAAAATTACAAAATAAATAATTCTATTACATGAACTTTCACTCATTTGTATTATTTGCTTTGGCTTTATACAATCTTATTTGCGTTTTATATTTCATTTTAACACATTCAATTCATTTGACTAATAGAATTTAACTTCATTATAATCAATATTCTAAAATTTTGACAATAATTTGAAGGACTGTTGAAACGCCTTACTAACAAGTTTGCTATTATAACTCATCTATCCTCCCAGAATTTAAAATCATTTCTCTATTTTATAAAGTGGAAAAAAATGATAACTTGCCAATTTTTTTAGAATCTTGTCATGTTTTTAAGTAAAAGTATCAAAATACATTTATCAGAGATTTTTTTTAAGTTGTTTTCCCTTGTCCAGTTCCAAAGGTGCATAAATAAAACTTCAAATGAGAAAACAATCTAGCCTTGTATTATATGTTTTGGACATACTGTAATTACCTGCATTATCTATTTATCTTAACAATTATTTTATTTTACTTTTAGATCATTTCAATTCTCTACAGTTGTTTCAATAGAAACAACTTACTTGTATTTAGTACTTGTAACTACAAGTATTAATATTGTATTAATAGCTATTATTGTATTGTATTTACTTGTATTTAATAGCTATTATACAAACAATCTTTCAAGACTAAGTCTGTGAGGAGAGCAGTAATGTTTTTGTCGGTACCTCCATTTAATTCTGTACTAAAATGAGTGTAAGATGTTGAGAAAATTGAGTATTTTTTTGTAATCTTAATTTGAGATGTATTAACTAGTTTTGTTTAGGTTTAAACAACTCTTTGAATGGGCATGATTAGTCTTACTGTCATAACAAATACTAATATAAATGTCTATAGTACTATTCTGAATAGAACTCTGCCTTATTCAGAATAAGTACGCTCAAATTTCTAGAGGTTTGCATATCATCTCATCCTGACAGCCCCCTTACAACTGTTATAATATCCATTTTGTGAATGAAAAAACTGAGGCACTGGAAAGTTAAGTAACCGCCTTATGAACACAAATACAGTACTCAGTGTCATGAGAGATTTTAATTTAAGAAGTCCCATTCAAAATAGTTATTCTTAGTTTCTAATATCTTCCTAATATTTAAGAAGTGATAGACACTTGCTTTTAGTTAAAATGCCAATATATGACCTGGAAAAAGGAATAATCGTTTAGCCTCCCAGCCTCCAAGCTTGTTGATAGAGAGTAATTTAGAACCTTTTAGTCATAGTCTTGGGAGTCATAGAGATTCTGACTTTTGTAGAAGACGCCAAGGAAAGATCAATTTCCATGAGGCATATAAAAAGTGGAAAAGTGGTTAAAATTTGCAAATTAAATGCCCAGGTGTGTCTGGCATTCTCATTTCGGTATTTATGAATTTCCAAGCTCCACACTGGAGTGAAGAACAAATAGCTTCGAGAGTATTTGGCAGAATTTTGCTGTCCAACATTTCGTGTAGCTTTATCCCCTGCTGCCTACTGCATTTCTAATTGTTCCCTTTATATGTCATCTGCTAATCACTAGTTCTACCTCTTCTGTGACTATATCCTTTAGGTTTTCAAATTACTGGTGGATGAAGGAGGCTTTAAATCTCTCTAGAAGAATTCTGAATATACTATATTATATCTAGTAGGAGAAAATTACATCCTTCTCAAATGAAAATTGTCTCACTATCTCCTGGGATGTGCCTTAATACTAAGATTAATGAAAGTAGTCCATTTTAAAATCTAGATTAACAAAAATACTGAAATTGAGTATTAATACACAGAGACTAAAGATAGATATAATGGAGACCTTATTTAAACACTGCTTCAGCATGTGCTCAGAGTACAAGTAAGTTTCAAAAAATAGTTCTTTCACATCTTACTCTATAGTGCACCCTCAAGGAACTAAAGAAAAAATGAACTGAGACAGAGGAAGCAGGAGATCAAATATAATGTGGTACATTCTGCTGTTAAGTGCAGCCTGTTGGTCAGTCTCTGGGGATTTGATAAAGATGGGCTTCATAAACTGCTGCAAAGTCCATCTGAGTGGAAGAAGAGAGAAAATAATCCGCCAGTATAGGTTTATTTGCCTTTCATGGATCCAAATCTGCCTTGTGGACATCCACTTCCCACTTTCCAGATTGAAGCAGCTGCACACCCCAGGTAGCCGCGAGAGAAGCCAGTGAAGAGTGGGCAGGTACAGCAGCACATGTTCGGCTCCGTCACAATGGAAACAGTGCTCCAAAGTAGGGCCAGGTGAAGGCACACAGCACGTGACATGCACGAATCTGTGGGGTTGATTAGTGAATGCCATACACTAGGGCTACAGCTCTCCAAGAATATCTGAGTAGAAAAATAATTTCTACCCCTGTTTCTGTAGTGTTCCTGGAGAACAGTCAATAGTTAAAAAACACAGATCATCCTGCATACAGTATAGAAACAAAAGGCCTTTACACCAAGTGAAGGATGTTGCCTCATCTAATTCTGAACTTCTAACAAGATCAGAATACAGCATATAGTATTAAAGCACCCTGCAATAATCCACTTTTCAACTCATTCACCCAAATCCTAAATACACCTTATTCTAAATTTCTGATCTGTCCTCGTGAATATTAAGAGTCTATTCTTTGGCTTTAACAATATATCTGGATAGCCATTAAAACAGATCCAAAATGTTTACAGCTAAATGATAATATAAATCTTCTTATTTTTTTTTTTTTTTTTTTTTTTTTTTTTTGCAAAACTTGGAGTTGGAAGGCACAGACATAATCCTTCCTTGAGGCTGAAAAATTATGATACGGAAAAATTAGAAAACAATTATAACTAGCTGGTAAATATATGGAAACATATTCAATCTCAGAAGTAATAAGGGATATACTAATGCAAAAATATATTTATATATTTTGCCCAAAAATTTCCTAACAATTATATCAGAAACATTAAAGTATTTTGGGGAGAATTTGCCAGCATACATTCAGCTTAAATAGACAAATCCAAAACTATAAATATAAAATAGGCACATGTGTATATATGTTTCTGTTTATATATGATTATCGAGTCATGTAATGTTGATAAAAAAATTGAAGTATCCTATATTACCACTGATAAATAAACGGTTTTACATGTCATACTTTGAAAAACTATGCATACAAAAATTCATAATAATGGAATAGATTTGTATGACTTGATATGGAAATTTTCCAGAAAAAATGGTGATGTGCTAAAAGCAATCTAAAGTAAATTTAGAACATCACTTAGATTAAAAACACACAGAACCTCATTTATAAAAAATACATTATGAAACAACAGTTTTTTTGGTTATTAAATATATATATATGATTGTGTACATTTAAGAATGAGTTATAAATAAATATCTCATTATGTAATACTATATACTTTTGTCTTTTTTGCAATAAATATAAATTTATGTATTATTTATATGATATTAAAACTGATTAAATGCAAAAATATTAAAATAGAAATAATGTCGTGTATACTCTTGATAATTATATAGAATAATAACAAGATATCTGATATTTATTTCTTTGTAAGTCTATGGAGAAACATGTATCTCATAACTTGGTGATAGTCAATGTTTTGTATTTATAAGGGGAAATAAATTCTCTAGGTAAATTTCCTGGGAAATAGAAACTTTCTCTAATAAATAAATATAGTCTATTAATTTTTATTTTTTACTTAAATATATGCTTTAAAAAAGGTTACATTGAAATTTAAAATAGGCCTGACCTGTGGTGGCACAGTGGATAAAGCTTTGGCCTGGAATGCTGAGGTCACCAGTTCGAAACCCTGGGCTTGCCTGTTCAAAGCACATATAGGAGTTGATGCTTAATTCTCCTCTCCCTTCTCTTTCTCTCTCTCTGCTCTCTAAAATAAATAAGTAAAATCTTTAAAAAATGTTTTTAAATAAATATGAAGCACACAAATATACAGTGAAACAAACTTGTATTTTTCAGAGAATGGCAACTTAGTCATGAGATATAACCCATTTATATATCACTGGATTTTATTGGTTAATATTTTATTTAAGATATTTTATTTCTATGTCTGATATTAATTGGCCAAAATTTTCCTATATTTAAATGTCCTTGGTTTCAAGGTTATTCTAGCTTCAAAATGCGAGTGGCCATATCTCCCATCTGCTTTAATCTTTTGCAAGTGTTTTGTAAGCTTATTATTATTTTCTTTTTAATGTTTGGTAATATCATTAACAAAATCACAGTAGTTTGAAAATTTCTTTGTTGAATATCTTAAATTGCTAATTTTATTCTTTTATTATTTTTAAAAGATTTTATTTATTCATTTGAGAGAGGGGAGAGAGAGAGAGAGAGGGAGAGAAGGGAGACACAAGGGGTGAGGAGTGGAAACATCAACTCTCATATGTGCTTGACCGCATAAGCCCAGAGTTTTGAACTGGCGACCTCAGCTTTCCAGGTCGACGCTTTATCCACTGCACCACAAGTCAGGCTAATTTTATTCTTTTAGGTGAATGAGAGTTCAGAATGTTTCTCCCTGTGTCCTTATCTTGTTAGATTAAAAAACATTAATGTCACATCCATTTTAAAATTTGTTGGCATAAGGTTGTTTATGAGAACGGTTATCTATTTAATGTCTATTTATCATTCATTTAATATTCAGGTCATCATTTCTAATATTGTGACTTATACCTTCTCTCCCAACTTTTTAAAAATCACTAGTAGTATTTATCTTTTTAAGAAATGTCTTCTCATTGTATTTCTGTATTTTGTTTTCAACATAATTAATTTCTGCTCCTATTATTCCTTTCTTTTATTTTTCACAATTTTAATTGACTCTATATTTTAACTTCTTAGAATAGATACAGACATCATTATTTTTCAGAGTTTCTTCTTTTCTATTATACAGAGTTAAGACTATACATTTCCTTTTAAGGATACTTTTATATGAAAAAGATGTGTTAGAACATTCTTCTAGTGTCATTCAATTGAAAATATTTTATAATTTTTTTATTTTTTTATGAATTTTCTAACATATGGCATTTTGTGTTTATTAAAGCTATTGATTTGTATCTAAGTCCACAGTGATCAGAAAATATATTTTCTTTGATTTTGTTTTTTAGATATTTATTGTCCCGGTATCTGTATTATAGTAAATACTTTATATAAATTTAAAAACATGTTTTTTACCATAACCTACCTGTTGAATCAATTACTAAGAGAGGAGCTATAAAATCTTCAACTAAATATGTGGATTTGAATGTTTCTTTTTATGCATACATTTAAGCTATGTTATTTAGTGTATAATTTTAAATTTTCCTGTTGAATTGACTCATAATTACAAATGTTTTTCTTAATATATAATAGTATTTTTTTCTTTAAATTTTTTTTAAATTTTATTAAGTGAGATATAGGTAGGCAGGGAGTCAGACACCTGCATGCTGACGACCAGGACCCACCCCGCAAGCCCACTAGGGGTTGATGCTCTGCCCATCTGGGGCTGCAGTTTCGTTGGTCAGAATGGAGCTATTTCAATGCTTGAGGTGAGGCCATGAAGCCATCCTTAGCACCCCGGGCCAAATTGCTTGAACTATTCAAGCCATGGCTGTGGGAAGGGAGGAGAGAGGGAGGAGAGAGAGAGAGAGAGAGAGAGAGAGAGAGAGAGAGAGAGAGAGAAAGAGTGGGGAAAGAGATGGTCGCTCCTCCTGTGTGCCCTGACCCGGAATCGAAACCGAGACTTCCACACGCTGGACTGACGCTTTACAGCTGAACCAATCAGCCAGAGCCATATAGTAGTATTTCTCATTTACAGTTTATATCACCTTTCTTTTGGCAAATGTAGACATAATATATCTTTTTTCTCCATTTCTTGACTTTCAGCATTTTTGAAAGTATACTTCTTATAAACAATATATAGGTCTTTTTGGGACATTCAAAAGGAAATGTTAACCCATTTCATAGAAAGAAAGTAATCCATAAAATAATTAAATCAATATGTAACAAAATAGCATTTTTATCTTATTGTGAAATTAAGATAAACAGTTAATATAAAATATAATAAAGACCCTAAGGTAATTCCAGTCTGAAGAAGATGGATTAATTCCTCTGTAACCTTTATTTCCACAGATTATTATGAAAAATTTTTCCCAAAATAAATAAACAACATGCTACACCACATTCACGTGCACGTGTGTGTGCGCACACACACACACACACACACACACACACACACACCTGCCAGCAGACTTTCTGAAAAGTAAATAATAGAAGGGAAATTGGGAAAGAAAAGTCTAAATTTGATTCAAAAACAATAGAGTGAAAGATGTGAATTATTTATTCTTTTCTTTCTTTTACATCATCTTTTATCTCCGAGTTGTGGCCCAAAGGTAGATCAAATTCATAACTGAGTACCTGAAAAAGTCTTCAAAAATTCTAAGGGAGGCTAGTTTTGCCAAAAAGTGGACCAGAACAAAGGTGCCTTTGACCCAGAATGTGAAGAGGCAATCCACATTACTGTTATTACTTTTCTCTTCATTTCCTGTCTCCTGCCAGCCACAGAGTCAACTTCAGTCTCAGATCTATACTGCTTTCACCATCTCAACGGTGCAAACACCCTAGAGAATATCTGAGCCTCTGGACAGAGAATCAAGAAAAAGCCCTGGTTGTGCAAAGAATATGAGGAAGAATCTTGTTATTGGTTGACTGATTTAATTATTAATTGAATTTCTCTCCTTTCTCTGACTATTTTGCCCTAAAGATAGATGCAGTTAAAAGGATCTGTGTGACAACATTTAATGGGAAAACTTCAAATTCTAGGAGATACCAATATTTCTGGCCATAGCAGCTGGTAAAAGATACACCTTGCATGAGCAGAGTGTGGAGGAAATCCCTGAGGGAAGGAAGCTGGAAACAAAGTTCCCTAAGTCTGTGTGTGAATGAACAATGTGTTGGGCTCAGCCCCAAGCTGCCCATAGGCAGAAATCACTCAAAGAAGTACGGCAAAGGCTTTGAGAACCGAATGGTCCCTGACTGGGATATGGAGAGACAAATCCAATTAACACTTGAAAACACTTTTACACTCAATTTCTTTTAGAGTCACTGCCATAGAGGGTCAGATAAAACTTGCATTCTGAACTTAACCAGGTTGACTGCCTGCTAAAATGAAACTAGGAACATTCCCTTCGAGGATTTTTAACAGGACCTCAAGTTTCAAAAATACTATGTACAATATCCAGGATAGCATTCCAATTCCTGATGAGTGAGTGGTGATAAGCATATTTTACCTATATTTCCCACTAAAAAAGTAATGAAACTGGGAGTGAAGGTCTGGGAAGAAGCCTTTTTGAGAAGCCTTCAGTGAGCCTGTGGTGCTGATGGAGAGAGTTCAGTGACAGGGATTTTAGTTCTGGCTTGAGGAGCAGAAAAGGAAACTCCTAAAGTCAACAAAGAAAGTGTAGAAATCTACTTCTCTTCTTAATTTCTTCTCTTCTTTATTGTCTCTCAATCTATCATCTGGGTACTCCCTCACAATCCATGGCAGTGGCCATTAAAAATGGTAGAAAAAGCCAAAACTCTGACAAAGGGGAGCATAAAAGTCCTTAGTTTGTTTGAAAAAGAAGTAATGTTCAGCATGGCGTCAAAGGTCAGGCTGGTTAGAGTGAAAAATAAACCTGAAAAGCACATGACCTTCTGTATCAGGAAATGGCATTGAGACATGTTTCTGTAATGATTGAAATTCTGGATTAATGCAATAATCACATGCATTAAGTCAATATCAGTGTGAACATAGAAAAGAAAATAAGGGATGTTTAATAGAAGAAATGTCAGATTTGCATACAAGAATGAAAGAAAAGAATCAAATTTGGTGAAAACCTGACTGTGGAAGTTTTAGTCCTATAAGAAGCAGATACTGAGGTAGGATACAATGTGCAAGAGATTAACTGGAATAATGACTCTAAAGGATAAAATGGGAGAGAGTAAATATGGGCAGGAAAGCTTTCAGACCATAATGGAGACTTGACACCTGAGAAAGGAGAGAAGTAACATTGGTAGAAAGAAAATCAGACCACATGTTGGTTCTGAAAATTTCTCCACTGGCTGACACTAGAATTAGAAAAGGAGGTTAGCACAACAAAACTCATGGCTGAAAGCAGCTTTGGGTTTACAACCATTACTTACTTTCTCCTCCCTTCATAATCAATTTGAAACTCCTCTGACCCTCAGCTATCAACTTGGTAGGTTCTGATGATGGTATGACCCACAATGTTATTTTTGATGGCTCAGAGATCTCAGAAATAATACTTAGGCCATAGTGGTCTCTGGATACTGAAGTCCAATATGCCCAGGTTGCAGATTTAGCTTTTAGCTCTATAGTACAATTATTGTGTTTCTTGGCAAGAAGGTAGCACTTTTGAAGATCATGACCTCCAACTATGCAGAGGTCAAACTGCAGGGGTATGAAGCACAAAGTTCTCTAAAGAATGATTATTAAATAAGTTAAATGGGTTCATTCCTACTTTCATCCTTGTTTTCCAGACCCGTGTATTCTTCCTATTAGAGACAGAGCATGTAAGAGACATCTGATTCATTGCCTGTGCTGTGTCTGAAGGTTGTCACTACATCTTTGTACAGAATTGCCTCTGATTCAGTGCTTCAGCTTGCCTTCATTAATCCATTCTATCCCTTTATGAGTCTAGCTGCCACTGGATGGAGCAGAATATGATATGACCAGATCAAAGGCACACTCGTACACCACCTTCCCAGTATAATGGGTCCCATGCATGGATGATTGGCTGTATAAGTTGCCATAGCAAAAATCAGGCATTGGTAAGCCTCCATATACTGGTAATGGCTGAAGCCTTAACATCAGGAAAGAGAGACCTTATATCCAGAATAAGTATATCTACTTGTGAAGAAAAAACAGCTGGATATTAGAGATTAATCATAATTTATTTGTCAACAAGGGACAGTGATGTTCACAAGGATCAATAGGGTATTTCTCTTTGGACAGATGGACATTCAAAGGCAGCAATAGTTAATTCAGCCTTGGTACGTAAGAGCCCATGATATGGGGCACATGTGGTTTGTAATCCCTGTCACATTACCACACTGCTCATATGCCTATCATGCCAGTTGATGGATGAGCCATGAAGAAAGCTGACTAATACAGATGGCAGAGTCAGTTTGTTAAATTGGTTTTTGGTGCTTTTTTTGTGTGTGTATGTATTATGGTGGGTATAACTACCTACTATACTTTTTCCCCCTCTGCATATTATTCTCAGAATGGGATCTTCATTTCCATCTAAGCAATGAAAAAGCCAATCACCAAATGCCATAATACCATCTGTTTTCTCTAGTAACTCTTAGTATGACATGGTTCACTTATAATCTTCCAAGAATCAAACACCCTGACAGGTTTAGATATCCAATACCTTTCTAGGAAAAGGGAGGAAATGGAGGGAACAGTTGGAGGCAAAGAGAACCCTCAGGCTGCTTTATAAGTCTGGTACCTACAAAAGGATCAATGAGGAAAGGAAACTTTAGTAGGAAGAATTTCTGACTACTGTTCACGTACGAGAAAGTCTTGTGCAGGCCATAGGAAGTCCAAGCAAAACATTCCCATTAAAGAAATGTTTCATTAGTACCACTCTGGTCTTGCTCAGTCACTGCTAGGGGTCATTTGCCGAGGGAAAACATTGTCAGTATTCCCTGGGAATTGGAGTTGAAGGCTGTCAGACACCTAGGTTCCCTGCAGCAGGTTGAAAGAAATGTAAATTGTGCATTTCCTTTCTATTGCCTTTGAAACATTGTAGAATCAGCCTGAAATACATATTTTTGAGTTTATTTCTGGTTTTAAAATTTATGATTTTATAGTATTTGTTTACATTCTTTTACATGGATGCCCCATGTATCAAAGCAGATAAAAAGAACATTGCATACTTATAACATCTTACACCACGTAATGAAAAAGTGTACTTTCTAATCTTTCAGTCAAACACGTGATGTATTATTCAGAAAAAAAAATAGTGAAAGAAGTATTGTATTTTCCACTGGGAAATTCATGATACCATCTGAACATAAGATTCTTAGTAAATTTCTATGAAAATGTTTTCTCTACTATAAATGACTACATATATCAGAAACTTAACACTCCTAATATATAATTTATCAACTACAATATAGGTACAATTTAAGAGCATAATTGCTTTTATAAAATAGTGTAAAGAGCTCTATATTGATTTCCTTTATTGACTTTACATGGTCAGTATTCTCTCTGTTTTTTATATTTCTAAAGAAGGCAACAGAGATATTGTCTAAGGAATAATGTGAGCTGAAATTTGAATAGAAGGCTATCACAATAACAACAGGTATAATGGCAAATATTACATGAATATTCATGTTAAACATGTAGATTAGATAGCTACCTACATCTAGTCATTCACCAAGGGCATGAAACTACAAGTTCCAGAGAGAGAAATGTAGACAAACCAACAAAACTACTTCCTTGATATTGTGTGCATTCTCATTTTTTCACTGCTTTTATCTACACTGGACCTTGAAAATGTCTAAAACCTTAACTGAAGCCTGTCTAAGGCCCTCTACACTTTAACTCACAGCAAATTAACCCTTTCTTCTTAGCTCTCTAGAGCTTGTTTTAACTCTAAATAGCACTGTCTTTTTCATAAAGAAAGCCAAGAGAAATGAACTCTGGAAAGGTATAATAAAAGAAAATCCAGAAGAAGTGTTTCTTGTTAAGCCAATGGCAGCAGAATTAAAACATCTACTATATGAAGATGTTTCTCTGAACCTATTTACCCTGATTGATCAAGGTCACTCATTAAAATTAATAATAAATAAATAAATAAATAAAGTAAAAACAAAAAAATAAAAACATCTACTATAAGATGGCTTACCCTATACTCTACTTTTAAAATAATATGCAAATTAGCTCAAAAGCCATTATCAGTGTTTCTTAATCTTATAAGCACATTAAGTCACTTGAGAAAAAAAAAAAATATATATATATATTTTTAAATCACAGTAAAGGTTTATAATTTGAGAATATAAATCCTGTACATAATTAGCCTTCATCTAATTATTGTGACACCAATTGTTGATATTTATTTGAATCAATGATTCTTTTATAAGTTAAAAATATTTTTTTAAATATCCATACATTTCAGTATCTCAACATTTATTATGTCATCTGTTGTCGAGTTTTCCCACTTCATATTTTTCATGTCATTACAGACTGTCAAGTTCTCTTTTACAATTTAATATAATTCATTACCATCATTATTATGCTCTTGCTCAATTTATGCCAAACTGACCTGTGAATTCCCTTTAAATCAGCTCATGTGTCACTTTGATGTGCTCAGTCGAATCAGAAAGAAGTTAAGACTGTGCACTACCTCCATGAGTATTTAACACTGTAGTAGCGTTAGTAACCCAATTCATTTGAACCAGCAAAAACAGTAATGGGCATGAAAAGAAGAATTTAAATAAACTATGTTTGCTGATTATGTATTTTTTAATCAGAAAATGCTGAAAATAATCATGTCCATAATTAAATTTAAAAAGTTAAAGAGAAATCAAATGATTAAAACTAAAGAATTTAAAGAGAAAAAATATCAAATTAAAAAGTAGAAATTAATAAATAAGAACAAGAAAGACAAATAACATATTTTTAAGAAATCAGTAAGATCCTGACCAGGTGGTGGCGCAGTGGATAGAGCATTGGACTGGGATGTGGAGGACCCAGGTTCAAGACCGCGAGAATGCCAGCTTGAGTGTAGGTTCATCTGGTTTGAGCAAAGCTCACCAGCTTGGACCCAAAGTCGCTGGCTCAAGCAAGGGGTTACTCGGTCTGCTGAAGGCTGGCGGTCAAGGCACATATGAGAAAGCAATCAATGAACAACTAAGGTGTCGCAATAAAAAACTGATGACTAATGCTTTTCATCTCTCTCCATTCTTGTCTGTCTGTCCCTATCTATCCCTCTCTCTGACTCTCTCTCTGTCTCTTTAAAAAAAAAAAAAGAAAAGAAATCAGTAAGAGTGAAAAAAGTCTAAAATCATCTTAGGCAGGTATGAGTTTAGGTCTTCTGGAAGAATATAATAATAAAAATTAACTGTTACCACCTCCTATATGCCTCATCCCATCTCTTCCAAAGCACTTATGAAAGTGTTGAGTTTCTTGCCTCCACAGGGCAACAGAAATATAGCCAACATTTCAGAAGAAACTGGATGGACACAAAGGTAAGAGAAACCTTAAGAAAATAAATAAAAGGCCTGATGAGATTCTCACCAGAATTAAGCTACTGGGTGTCTTCATGGGGATTTTTATCAAGATGTTAGTTTCTCTGAAGCAGAAATTGTTGCAAAGTCTTGATTGTTCTTTAGGCAGTTAAGTGATTTCACACTTTACCTATGTAAGGTAAATTTTAGACTTTCTTTCATCGATCACCATAATTCTTGTGTAGTCTTCCAAAACCTTCATAGATCTTATCAAGAAAAAATATTTAGAGAGTGATCAAACAATACTAACAAAGTCAAGGATGACTGTTAAATACGGAGAGTTCTCAGGTTATGACACAGTTCATTTAGTTCCTATGACAGTGACGTAACACAACTTTTGGTGTAAGTCAAAACACATCCTAGTCTAAGTCATTCACCTATCCTAACACAGTTGCAAAATCATAATTTAGAACAGCAAACACAACTAACCCACAGAAAAAGATAAAGGACATAAATATACTACACTGGACCCAGTACTACAGTAACAGAAAAAAAATGACAAAAAATGAGTGTGAAAAATAATTCCTTACCTTTATTCCTGTGGTTGTCTTGCACACTAGAAGGGTCATTGCAAGGAGGGAGAGTGGGGCCTATTGGGAGGACAAAGCTGGAGAGGCAGGAGAACCTGTAGAAGGTGCTGGAGATACTGGGTCAGGTGAATCAGATTGCTTAAAGATGTTTCATCTCAAGAAGCAGCTGATGTGGATGTTTCAGGATGTGTCGAAGGCCTCTCTACCTTCTTAAAGAATTGTTCCAGGCTAGTTTGGAACTAGTTCACCCACATAGTCTGTAAATACGATGCAAACAGCATAAGCCAAAACACTCACATCTCATTTATTTAAAGTTTTTATGGGAGTGAACATCATAAACTCAAAACATCGCATGTCGAGACTGTCATAACCCAAGGACCCTTGTAATATATTGTGCAGCTCTGTGCCAATAATTGTTTTAATGGGAAATATTTTTTAAATTCTAGAACATACAAATTTTAAAAATTGACTGAAAGAGGTAAATAAAATCTGAATATATTGCTAAGCATTAAATATAAAATAAAAGTTCATACCAATAGGAAAGCTATATTTCCCATTTTTTTTTGACAATGATTCAATTTTGATTTTTATACTCAGCATGGGGAGGAAGTACAATAGACAAACTTCAGATTAAGTTCACATGTTAACATACATGCAAACATTTTAAATAACACATTAACAAATTAAATAAAGCAATTTTTAAAATAGTAAATGTTACGTATGACTTATGTCAGAATGAAGAATACAGTATTTTCATATGATAAAAATATTGATGTGCACAGAAAAAATTATACCTTAGATCATGTATTTAAAATAAAACAACTTTTAAAATAAAAAAATAAATAAAGGGAAAGTTCCTTAAAATGATAAATATCTTCAGCCAAAAGCTATAGCAACCAGCACACTGACAGGTTAAGTCTGGAAACATGCTTCTAGAAACAGAAACAAGACAAGAAGAGATACATAAAGGGAAACACAAACTATAAACTATCAATATTTGTAGATTATATCAGTAAGAGAACACCAGAAAATCACAGGTATGAGATAAAAATAGACAGAATACTTAATCTACAAAGAATGTTATAAGGTTCCTGAATGCAAAATAAAAGTAATAGAAATAATTATTATCAAGTTTATTTATCATAGAAAACTACACTCCTGATTGCACAAGAAGATCCTTTCTCTCTCACTTAAACTGCCTCATCAGTTTTCCATCGTTTCTATCACAAATAGGCTGCTACAGCACAAAAACTTTGTAGGCTCTCTCTTAAGAAGGCCCTATCCTTAATGAGGAAAGTTCTATTTGTTCTCCTTTGTAGAACTGTTAAAATGGGCCCCACTCGTGGAGTATTCTCTATGGTACACCCTGGTGTAATTGGCCTAAGCACAGCTCTTTTGGGGTAATAAGAACTCGAAGAACTGTTAGTGTTTTGCTATTTCACTGCCTGAAATTTTGTCTAACAAAACTTATTTTACATTTAAACTGTGTGGAGTTAGAATGTGTCAGTGATCCTATGTAGAAAACCGAAACTGCATTTAGAAAATATAAGAGGGGGAAAAAATTATACATATCATTTCAAGAATAATTTCATAAACTATCTAGGAGCAAATTTTAAAAAATATTATGCACATTTTTTTAAAAAAATGTAAAACCATTTTGAAGAATAAAAATGAGATCCACATGAATGAGTATGCATGGCTAGTAATGCTTACTGCAAGTATGAGAATATTGCCACAGAACTCTATGCATCTATAAATAAATTAATTGACCTAGAAATTAATTTAAAAAATCAAAAAAGATATTCACAATTTTCATGAATATGTTAATGTATTTAAAAAAATAAAAGTATAACAATGTGATTCAGAATGGTATACATATACTTCAGACAAGTGTTTACTTTTGTGGGTAAAAAAAATCATTACAAAGGCACAAATAGAGGATCACTGAATGAGAAATATTATTTCCTAAAATAAATATGATTTAAGTTTAAAAATTAAATAATTGTTTTTAAAACTTGATCATTGGTATATGGGTATTTATTTTATGCTTATAAATATTTCTACACATTTGAAATATTTTAGATAATAGTATTTTAAAATATTGGTTGTGCCAAGCCAAATCAACTAAAGACAAAATTTATATCTGAGATTTATAATAGTGCAAACTAGCAATAGAGAGAATTGTATGATGTAGGAAGTCTCTATTAAAAGACATTTTTAAAGACATTTTTAGGTTCACCATAAACTGAGGGGAATGTATAGAAGTAACTCCTGTACACCTCTGACCCCACATATGTGTAACCTTCTTCATTATCAACATTCCCACCAGAGTCATACATTCCTTACAACTGAGAAGCCTATCTTTACATATCATTATCCCCAAAGTCTATAGTTTATGGTTTATGTGACTGTTCACCCTTGGTGTGGTATATTCTATGGTTTTGAACAAATGTATAGTGAATATATCCACTCTAAAACTTCTTTAAAATTAATAGTAAATCAATATTATTTTTTGTCCTAGATTTCTTTTTTTTTTTTTTTTTTCATTTTTCCGAAGCTGGAAATGGGGAGGCAGACAGACTCCCGCATGCGCCTGACCGGGATCCACCCAGCATGCCCACCAGGGGGCAATCCTTTGCCCCGCTGGGGTGTCGCTCTGTTGCATCCAGAGCCATTCTAGCGCCTGAGGTAGAGGCCACAGAGCCATCCCCAGCGCCCGGGCCATCTTTGCTCCAGTGGAGCCTCGCTGCAGGAGGGGAAGAGAGAGACAGAGAGGAAGGAGAGGGGGGAGGGGTGGAGAAGCAAACGGGCGCCTCTCCTGTGTGCCCTGGCCGGAATCAAACCCGGGAATCCTGCACGCCAGGCCGACACTCTACCGCTGAGCCAACCGGCCAGGGCCTGTCTTAGATTTCTGTGAATACTATAGAAGACACATTGACTAACATAATAATATAACATATAGTGTTATAATAATATAGCATTGAATGAGAATAAATTTATATATATATATATATTCTTTTTTTACAGAAACAGAGAGAGAGTCAGAGAGAGGGATAGATAGGGACATACAGAAACGGAGAGAGATGAAAAGCATCAATCATTAGTTTTTCGTTGCGACACTTAGTTGTTTATTGATTGCTTTCTCATATGTGCCTTGACCGTGGGGCTACAGCAGACTGAGTAACCCCTTGCTTGAGCCAGCGACCTTGGGTCCAAGCTGGTGAGCTTTGCTCATACCAGATGAGCCCACACTCAAGCTGGCGACCTCGGGAGGTCTTGAACCTGGTCCTCCACATCCCGGTCCGACGCTCTATCCACTGCACAACTGCCTGGTAAGGCGAGAATAAATTTATATTTTAAATTTAAAATAAAACAAACAGAGTGTAGAAAAGCAATATCACTCTCACAGACTTAATACAAGATTTTCTTATCTTTACAACAACCAGAAAAAAGCTTTTTCTGGCTACATTTTTTGTTGTTCTCCAGAAGACGCATTAAATGCCGTAACAAACAATATTGTCAATAGGAGCTATAAACTCCTCAAAATAATTTGCAGAGTTGAATAATTTATGAATGTGTCATATTTCTCCCTTAATAAAATCATATCATGTAATTTTCTTAAAATATATCTTTATAAAAGTATGTAGATGTTAGAATTGTTGTAAACTTTTATTTGACTTTGTGTTGATCTTTTCAACTAAAGGGTAAAGCTTACAGAATCTAGAGAAATGTATATTTAATAAGTCATTCAAACTTTCCTAAAATCCTAGCCATTTTTGCAGACTTGACAGCTTGCTGGAAACAAGCCCAGCTGCTAGAAATGAAGTGAAATGCTTCTCAGCACACTGGAGGAGCACAGAGACTGCATGATAAATGGCACCCGAAAAAGTTACTCTAGGAGGATTATTCTAAGTCTTTGTACATAGGCTGATAGAGGAAGCTAATTTATAGATATGCAGGCATGACTGAAGCCCACTGAAATAATTTCATAAATGTTAAATGTGTAATTTTAATGTGAAAAGGAAGATCTTTGCTTTTTTTCCTCAAAATGATTATTAGTAATTATTTCTATTTAGGTCCCAACACATAAATATATATAACTGAACTACCTTCTTCTTTTTTTTTTTTTTTTTTTTTTTTTTTTTAGCAGAGACAGACAGAGAAAGAGAGTCAGACAGGAACGGAGAGAGATGAGAAGCATCAATCATCAGTTTTTCATTGTGACACCTTAGTTGTTCATTGATTGCTTTCTCATATGTGCTTTGACCATGGGGCTACAGCAGATCGAGTAATCCTTTTGCTCAAGCCAGCGATCTTGGGTCCAAGCTGGTGAGCTCTGCTCAAGCCAGATGACCCTGCACTCAAGCTGGCGACCTGGGGGTCTTGAACCTGGGTCCTCCGCATCCCAGTCCGACGCTCTATCCACTGCGCAACCGCCTGGTCAGGCAATATCAGCTTTGTTTTTACTCCTTATTATTAAAAAGAATATTAGGTCCTGACTACCTTGGAGTGATATGGCCAGAATTACATCTGATTTGGTTTATTCCTTCATAATAATCCATATAAACTTTCTAAAATTAATAAATTGATTCTTCTATGTCCACAGTAATAATAATAATAACAGAAATTGTATCTTTATTCTCATCCAGTGTGTCTAGTTCCTAGTGACAAAATTGAACTAATTTGAAGTGTGATTTGTTCATATTTATTTTTGACATTTTTGAAAAACTACAGATCTTTGGTTGTTTGTAGAAAAAGAGTTTAAAGTCATTATTCTATAAGTTGGTGTGCTACCTAATCAAGGAGGGAAAAGAGGGTGAAAAGGCCTACCACTTTTGCTTGCATAACATTTAGATACTCTTTAACTACCAACAAACACATGATTACATTACTGGAATTTGAGAAAAAAATGTAAATACCGGCAATAGTAATGTCTGCTTTATTTACTACATTTTTTCTTCTAATACAAAAGTTAAAAAGCTTTTTTGCATCTCTATTTAAAATGTTGGCTTATGATAGTCCAAAATACTTTTTAAAATATAGCTTTTGAGATAATTAATGATTAATGATATATACAACAGAAGAGAATTTTTTGTTATTGCTAAGGCAGCAAATGCTTCCTGACATTTTCACAGCACATCCTCCAATTAAGAAGGCAGCTGTCATATTGACTGAATTGATAATCTGTTCAGATGTCACCAGAGAATGAAAGGGTTCAAGTTTAGAAATTAATATGTTTCCTTGGATTGTTGTTTCTGACAACAAGAAAAATATTCATTTTGATTGCCTTTCTGGTTTTTCAGAGTCAATTTTGTTCTGTAGGTCTGAATTATTAATAGAGGTATTATGGAGGATTCTTTTAAAAACAATAAAATAAAAATAAGTAATATTTACTGTCTGTCTTTAGCTCACTATAAAGACAAAAAATAATTAGGGTATGTGATAAAGTAGCATGTTTTAATTAAAATGTCCATATGAAGGCCTGTGAATGTTTTTAGAAATATGAACATTGATTTTAGAATTAAAGCTAAAGCATCAATATCATTGTAAAGTTTACAAACTCTACTACTATTGCTGGCATATCAATTCTTTGCATTGGTTCTCAAATTTTTTTAGTCTGTCTCTCCAGGTTCTTCACAATACCTTTGATACTAAACATCATGTAATATCACAGATAGAAATACACACACCATGCACAGAAGAAAAAAATATCAAGTTGGCTCTTTTTGTGTAGTTTGTAATATATAGACATTAATTTTTTAAATCACTGTTTTTTAATTTTATTTGTTACTTTAAAATTCAAATTTTGCTATGATTGACAGAGAGAATAATATAGAAAAATATAAGATGGGAAATCAGGTAAAAATGTGAAAAGGAAAGGCAAGGGAGAAGCACAAACCTGGATGAAAGGAGATGAAAAAAAAGAAGCAGGTATGGAATAAGGTAAAGAGAAAAGAAGGAACAGAGCTTCCAAACCCTTTCTTTGGGCGAAAGTCATTTAACAAGAACAGATAACACAGATGATTTAAATTTTTTCTACTTAATATTTTAAAATATTGCTTACTTAATGTTTTTGAAAAATATTTTCACTCAGAAGGAATGATAGTGGATTGTGTGAGGGAAAAATAGAAATTCTGTAAGACCCTGTTCCGTACCATTTTGTGACATAACTTTGGGAGAAAACTAGTTAAATATTGTTTCATATTTTCTCAATCATTTAGAAGTCAAAGTGTTCAAATTTTCACAAGAACGGTCACGAATGGTGGCATCTGAATTACATTATAAGTGCCACAGCATAATGTGTCGTTTAAATGACTAGTAGGTTATTTAAACGAAGGCATAATTGGTAAAATTAAACTCAAAACATTGGGCATTAAGACCATTATTAGATAGTAGTTTTAATTATATTTACCACATTTGCTCAAGCAACTAGGTAGACAAGTTTATCAGGAGTGCAAATGTTAAAAGAAAATAAATATAGAACTATTTAATAAAATTAACTACTTGGATTAATTTAATATTCATTACTCACAATACTTATTAAAATTGCTATGCTTTTGATAAGAATATGATTATCTATTCACAATAAAACTTTTATTTTTAGACAAAATTAATGTATAAGTTAAAGAAGGAGAAATAGAGACTCGTTTTTAGGTAAACACAGGGCATGCATATTTTATCATTATGTATTGACAGAATCCTTAGATGTTTAGAATTACTGGGTTTATTATTTCTAATTCTAACACCCATATACTCAAAACTACCTTTTACTTTTTTTAAAGATACTTTATATATTCCCCAAAATTACATAATTCAATAAATTTTTTTCCAGAACAGTCAATTATTCTATTTTTGAAGAGAGACGTATAGCTTGCTTTACTTTATGGCAGGCAAATACTTTTACTTACACTTTGTAAATATTTTTACTTTTTTATATTAAAATATTTGTAAGAAATTTTATTATTTACAAATTTTGATCAAAACTTATCCAATTAATATATTTTGAAAAAACATTAGAGAGATGCTTCTATAATCTGCAGTCCACATTTTTTTTTTAATTTGTCAATAGAACTCAGTGTCACATAATTTCTGATGGTAACAGATTTATTTAATTTCCTAAAACTGTCTGTATAGAATTTACAAAACCAAAAAATGGAAGAAACTGGGCTACAAATACTTTGGAAACAACTGTCATTAAGACATTTGAAGATTCAGAACACCACACAATAAAGAGACAATAATAAATTTATACTCTTAAGAATGTCCATAGACTGGAAACGCATGTAATATTTATATGTATATAAGTGTGAAAACTTAATGTACTAAAGACAGAGTTGAAAGAAATGAGAGGGGGACAAATATAATCATAGTTTTGTAAATAAAAGTAAATTTAAGACATTGTTTATGTTTTACTGATACACTTTATTATTTAAAGCTAAATGAATATAATTTCAGAAAAATATAGTTTAAACTACACTCTCAATGGCTTTAGGTTTTTCAAAATATCAGGTCGGAGTGTTATCTGTAATATCAATATGATATTTTACAAAATTATACACTTATGTACAGCCAAAGTATGTATTATACATATTTATGCACAACTTTATTATTAGGGATAAAAAAAATAGCCCAAATTCTTACATATTGTAAATGACAGAGCTGGGACTTAAAATTATTTCTATTTGATAATAAAGTTTGTGTGGTTTTTTTTAAACTTTGTTCCAAAGTTTATCCTTTACACAAAGGAAAAATTAATATAAAAAATTAAACTTTAGGCCCTGGCCGGTTGGCTCAGCGGTAGAGCGTTGGCCTGGCGTGCGGGGGACCCGGATTCGATTTCCGACCAGGGCACATAGGAGAAGCACCCATTTGCTTCTCCACCCCCACCCCCTCCTTCCTCTCTGTCTCTCTCTTCCCTTCCCGCAGCCAAGGCTCCATTGGAGCAAAGATGGCCCGGGCACTGAGGATGGCTCCTTGGCCTCTGTCCCAGGCGCTAGAGTGGCTCTGGTGGCGGCAGAGTGACACCCCGGAGGGGCAGAGCATCGCCCCCTGGTGGGCAGAGCGTCGCCCCTGGTGGGCGTACCGGGTAGATCCCAGTAGGGCGCATGCTGGAGTCTGTCTGACTGTCTCTCCCCGTTTCCAGCTTCAGAAAAATAAAATAAATTAAAAAAAAATTAAACTTTAAAAGTATCTTAACAATTCTTAAGTAGTTAGAGTCTCATAAAAGAAGCAGTGCTGTTTGTATCATTGCTATAAAGCCCTTATTAATAACTTTCTGCTGTAATGTGTGAAGATGGATAAAGTGAAGTATGAATAATTCATTTAATACTTCTGAAATGTCATTATTCTTAATTTAAACACATTGTCTCTCTAACATTCCAAGTATCTCACAAGATAACAGCTGCCAATTTATTTAAATTTTGTTTAAATTGTATTTGTTTTTTCTAGTACTGATTTTTTTTCTCACTGTATGTCTATTTAATAGGGGTAAAACTATTAGAAAATATTGAACAGGAAGGTAGATCTTCTTATATATATTACTGCAAAAGTGATATTTATAAGCAACTTAATTTGCTACGTTCAATTTTAAGTTAAATTTCAATCTATGAGTTAATTTCCATTATGATTGAGTAAATTCTTTGTTGATCCTACCCTTCCACAGATAAGTCTAAATTCTGGACACAGTTAAAAATTTTTTAAAGAAAATAAGTTTGGAAGTCACAAAAGAACAAACAAAAAGAGGAGACAGATTCTGACAAATAATAATTAGTACAGGCTGACTGATTTCTTTATATGCATTTTTGATAGAAAAAGGGCCAAATTAACAAAGAATAATGAGATTAAAATTTCATAGAAAATCTGCAGTCTTCCTGCTATGAAGAAGCAGTGCGCAGAGTTGGGGCAATCACAACTGCTGTGTAGTGAGGTAGGATACCTTGTAGAGGAGGCATATCTGCATATAAACTCTGCCCAAAATTTTGAATAACAGCAACTCGTGCATGCATGGACAGAACCCAACAAAGGACAAAATAATTCAACTGAGATTTTAGCTACCAAATAAAACACAGAAATTGCAGTTTGAGCCAAAGTAAGTTAATTGTCTTTTTGAAATTTAATTAAAACTCTTCAAAAATATAACAAACCCAGAGTCTCCACAATAACACTCATGACATCCAAGATAAAAAACAGAAGTACTCATAAAAAGCATCAAAACTATGGCATTCTTAAGGAAAATACAATGAGTCTCAAGATGGCACATATGTTTGAGTTAAGAGGTAATTTCTTTATTGAATTTATTTGTATGACACTAGTTAACATATAGGTTTTAGGTCCCTAATTCGACAACAATCTTTGTATACCTTATTGTGTGTTTGTGGGCATTTACTCTGAAAATATGCAATTAGGATGACAATGAGAGACAGTGAGATGCCCTAGGGTGAAAGCCCTGAGTGAAGGAGAGTCCAGGGGCCTCTCTGACTCGCACTGAAAACAGTGTGTGCTGGAAACAGCAAAACAGCAGGATAAGATTCAGAAACAGAAAACGTTCAGGCTCTCAGAGCAGAGATAAGGAGTCAGCATGTCCCTTGCTCTTTACTTGATGCCCTGAGAACTCCTTCTTTCTGCTCCCTTGAGTTATTTGTACTGGCTAATAATTATCTGAGTAAGGCTAGGGACGGGGCTTCAGTCCTCTGGTCTGCTGTCCAGGGCTGTTGCCTCTTCTAGGCCCCTTGGAGCATTTCATCTGGTCTCTGAGTAGTTCATTGTCACCATGATATGTGTTCACTTTCCCAAGGAAAACCTTCACCCATCACCATTTACACCCCATGCCCTCCTTCACCATTCCCCTCCCAGCAATCACTACACTGTTGTCTGTGTCCATGATGGTTTCTGTTGTTCTTCTTCTTCATGCTACCCGTCCACCTCTCTTACACTACAATTCCTTCCTGCCAGCTGCCAGTCTGTTCTTCATGTATAAGTCTGTTTCTATTTTGATTGTTAATTTTGTTCATTAGATTCCACATCTGAGTGAAATCATATGGTACTTGTCATTTTCTGACATGCTTATTTCACTTAGCATAATTATCTTCAGGTCTATCTATGCAGTTGCAAAATGTAAGATTTTTCTTCATTTATGGCTGCATAATACTTCATAGTGTGTAAAAGTACCACAGCTTTCTTATCCACTCATCTACTTACAATCAATTGGGTTGTTTCCAGATCTTGACTCTTGTAAATAATGTTGCAATGAACATAGTGTGCATATATTCTTTTAAATTAGTGTTTCAGGCTTCTTAGGATATATTTCCGGAAGTGGGCTCACTGGATTGAAAGGCAGTTCCATTTTCAATATTTTGAGATAACTCCATACTGCTTCCCACAGTGGCCATACCGATTTGCGTTTCCCCTAACAACATCCAATGGTTTCCTTTTCTCCACATCCTTCCCAACACTTGGTGTTTATTGATTAATTGATGATAGTCATTCTGACAAGTGTGAACTGATATCTCATTGTAGGTTTAATTTGCATTTCTCTAATGAATAGTAGCATTGAGTGTCTTTTTATGTCTGTTGGGCATCTATACTTCTCACAAAAACTAGGGAATATTTCAAAATAAATATGAAATGATAAAATATCTCTTAATATTTGTGACCACTTTAGAAAAGTGTCTATTCAGGTCCTTTGCCCATTTTTTTTAAAGACTTTATTTGTTCATTTTTAGAGAGAGAGGAGAGAGAGAGAGAGAGAGAGAGAGAAGGGGGGAGGAGCAGGAAGCATCAACTCCCAGATGTGCCTTGTCCAGGCAAGCCCAGGGTTTTGAACTGGCAACCTCAGCATTCTATATCGATGCTTTATCCACTGAGCCACCACAGGTCAGGCCTTTGCCCATTTTTTAATTGGGTCGTTTTTGTTTTTTTCTTTGGTGTTGAATTTTATAAGTTCTTTATAAATTTTGGATAGTAATATTTTATTAGATATATTGGCAAATATGTTCACCCACTTAATGTGTTGTCTTTTTACTCTTTGTTGATGATATCCTTTGCTGTGCAAAAACTTTTTAGTTTGATGCAGTTCCATTTGTTTATCTTTTCTCTTGTTTCCCTTGCCTGAGGAGATATAACTGAAAAAATATTGCTATGAGAAATATCTGAAATTTTACTACCTATGTTTTTTTCTAGGATTTTTATAGGTTCATGTCTAATATTTAAGTTTTTAATACATATATGTTGAGTTTATTCTTGTGGATGGTGTAATAAGATGATACAATTTCATTTTGGTTGTATCTGTCCAATTTCCCCAACACCATTTATTAAATAGAGTTTCTTTACCCTATTGTATGTTATTGCCTTCTTTGCTAAATATTAATTGACCATATAGGCATGGATTGATTTTAGTGTCTCTATTCTGTCTCATTGACTATATGTCTGTTTTTATACCAGTACCATGTTGTTTTAGTTACTATGGCCTTTTAGTATAGTTTGATAACAGGTAGCATAATTCCTCCAACTTTGTTCTACTTTTTCAAAATTGCTAAGAATATTCAGGATCTTTTGTGGCTCCATATAAATTATAGAAATATTTGTTGTAGTTCTATGAAATACACCATTGGTAACTTGACAAGAATGGCATAAAATCTGAAGATTTATTTTAATGATAATTCTTTCCATCCATGAATACAGAATATGCTTCAGTATTTCTATTTTTCTGAGCATAGGTTTTTACATCCTTAGCTAAATTTATTTTTTATATAATTGTGAATGGTATTCTTTTCTTGGTTTACCTTTCTGATAGATTATCATAGTTGTATAGAAATACAACTGATTTCTGGATATTTATTTTGTATCCAGCTACTTTATTGAATGCATTTATCAGTTCTAGTAGTTTTGGTGGAATCTTTAGGATTCTTTATATATAGTATCATGTCATCTGTAAATAATGACGGTTTTAGTTCTTTCTTTTCAATTTTGATGCCTTTTATTTCTTTTTATTAGCTGATTGCTGTAGCTAAAACTTCCAGTACTATATTGAATAAGAGTGGTGATAGCAGAAATCCTGGTCTTGCTCTTGATCTTAAAAAATATGCTTGCAACTTTTGCCCATTGAGTGTGATATAGGCCATGAGTTTGACATATATGGCATTTTATTATCTTGATATAAATAACTCCAATTCCCACTTTGCAGAAAGTTTTTAACATAAATGAGTCCTGAATTTTATCAAATGCTTTCTCTGCATCTATTAATATGATCATGTGTTTTTTACTCTTCATTTTGTTTACGTGGTAAATCACATTTACTGATTTGCAGATTTTATACCAGCCTTGCATCCCCAGAATAAATTCCACTTGATCATGGTTATGACTTTGTAATATATTGTTGGATCCGGTTTGCTAATATTTTGTTGAGGATTTTAGCATCTATGTTCAGCAGGGATACTGGCCTAAAATTTTCTTTCTCTGTAATGTCTCTCTTTGGTATTGGAATACCAGAATAATGCTATACTTCTAAAATGAGCCTGGAAGTCTTTCCTTCTCTTAAATTTTCTGGAACAGTTTGAGAGGGTTGGCATTATTTCCTGTTAGACTGTTTGATAAAATTCACCTGTAAAGCCATGCAGTTCAGGATTTTTGTTTGCTGGGAGTGTTTTATTACTGCTTCAATTTCACTGGCTATAAGCTGTCTATTTACTTTCTCCGATTCTTCCTGATACAGTTTTAGAAGATTGTATGCGTCTATTAATTTATCCATTTCATCTAGAATGCCCAATTTGTTGGCATATAATTATTTGTAATATTTCTTCCAACCCTTTGTATAATATTTTTTTTGGTGTTTGTTGATATTTCTCCTTTTTCATTTCTGATTTAATATATTTGGTAACCTCTCTTTTTTCTTGTTGAACTTGGGTAAAGATTTGTCCATTTAGTTTATCTTTTCAAATAGCCAGCTCTGGTTTCATTGATCATTTGTATTTCTTTAGTCTCTTTTTTTATTTCTGCTCTCTTTATTATTTTTTTTCTTCCTATTCACTCTGTGTTTTGTTTGTTGTTCTTTTTCAAATTCCTTTAAGAGTAAGATTATATAATTCATTATAGATTTTTCTTGTTTCTTAAGGTAGGCCTGTAATTCTATAAATTTCCCTTTTACAACTGATTTCACTCTGTCCCACAGATTTTTATGTTCTCATTTTTACTTGTTTCAAGGTATCTTTTGATTTACTTCTTGATATCCTTGTTAACCCATTAATTGTTTAGTAAGATATTGTTTAACTTCCTGGTTTTTGTGTATTTTTCAGTTTTTCTAGTGATTAATTTCTAGTTTTAAATGATTATGGTCAGAGAAGATGCTTGATATATTTCAATCTTCTTAAATTTAGTAAGACTGGTTCTGTGTCCTAACATGTGGTCTATCCTAGAAAGTGTTCCATGTGCACTTGGAAAGAATGTGTATTCTGTTGCTTTGGGGTGAAATGCTCTGAAAATATCAATTAAATCAAGGTGATTTAATATGTCATTTATGTCACACTTTCATTATTGATTTTCTGTCTGAATGCTAGCCATTGATGTTATTGGGGTGTTAAAATCCTACTATAACTATGTTGCTGTTGATCTCTCCCTTTTTGTCCATCAAGATGTGCTTTACATATTTAGTTACTCCTCCATAACTTTTTACCAGGGTTATTTTCTCTTGTTGTATTGCTCCTTTTATCATTATGTAGTGCCCTTCTTCATCTCTTATTATAGTCTTTTATATATATAAAAAGGTTTATCTTGCCAGATGTAGGTATTGCTATCCCAGTTTTTCTTTATTTTCATATGCACAAAATATCTTTTCTATTCCTTTACTTTTAGTTGGTGTGTATCTTTTGTTCTGAGATGAGTCTTTTTTAGACAGCATTTATAAAGGTCTTGCTTTCTTGTCCATTCAGTTACTCTCTGTCTTTCAATTAGCATTTAAGCCATTTACATTTAAAGTGACTATGAATAGATACATGTATATTGCCACTTTTTTCTTTTAACTGTGTTCTTCTTCCTCCCTTCTCCTTCTTTTTCTTAAAGAAGGCCCTTTAACATTTCTTGTAATGCTGGTTTGGTCATCACAAACTCCTTTAGCTTTTTCTTGTCTGGAAGCTCTTTATTTTTCCTTCAATATTAAATGATAACCTTTCTGGGTAACAGACACATTTTTTAAAAGCACCTATTAAACCAATTCTACAAACATAAATAAAAATATGCTCACAAGATCTCAACACTAAACATCACAATATATTGCTAGAACAATTTAAAAAGACCTTTGCAAGTAGAGAATCCCCATGTTCTTGGACTAAAATAGTCAATATTGTTTTAATACTAGTTCTCCAAATGACCTACAGATTCTCTGTATTCATAAAATAATTATAACAGGTGGAAAATAAAAGATTTTGATGGCCAGGACACTCTTAATAAAGAAAACATTGTAAAGTTTATATTATTTTACTTCAAGGACAACAGGAAAGCTATAGTAATCAAGAAGTCATGACAGCGATATAAGGATTGACAAATATTAACAGAAGAGTATGAGGAGAGAGCTGAAATACCCATATTTATAAGGCCATTTGCCTTTGGATAAAGATATCAAAACCATCTAATAGAGAAAGTCTTTCCAAATATTTTCTGGAATAATTGGATAACCATAGCAAAAAAATAATAAAGTTCACCTCACCTCATACTATATTCAAAATTAACTGGAGGTGAATCATAGGCATAAACTTACAAACTGAAGTCATAAAGAATTAAAAGAGCCTGACCAAGTGGTGGTGCAGTGGATAGAGTGTCGGACTGGATGTGGAGGACCCAGGTTCGAGACCCCAAGGTCGCCAACTTGAGTGTGGGCTCATCTGGTTTGAGTCAGGCTCACCAGCTTGAGGCCAAGGTTGCTGGCTAGAGCAAGGGGTCACTCGGTCTGCTGTAGCCACCCTATCAAGGCACATATGAAAAATCAATCAATGAACAACTAAGAAACAGTAACTAAGAATTGATGTTTCTCATCTCTCTCCCGTCCTGTCTGTCTGTCCCTATCTGTCCCTCTCTCTGACTCTCTCTGACTCTGCCACAAAAAAAAGAATTAAACAATAAAAGATAATATTGCATAAATATATATACTATTAAGTAATTCAGTTTTATTAAGTAAAAACTACCTAAAAGATTATTAGAAGGGTATTACTCAAATATCAACTATATTATGCTTATCAAAAACTGCTTTTTTGTATCTATGACATAGTAAATATGAAAGTTAAGAACAAGTGTTTTAAAAAATTTTTATAGAAGTGTGACATTACTGCAATATTATCTAAGGTTCTCCTAGAAAAGCTTTCAGGATATTGCCAAGAAATTACCTTAGAATCTTCTAGCAGCCCTATTAAGGGTACAATGTGTATGAATTGCATTTCGTGAGTTATTATTTTTTAATTTCTGCGTGACAACAGAAACCTAGACATTTAAAATAAATGTTATAAAATTTTGATAGCAACTTGACTTTGCCAGGGCATTGACTGGTGTAAACATCAGCTCAAGTGTTGAATTTTTTTTCACAGATTTCCCTCTACTATATTTTAATTGAATTTATTGGGGTGATACTGGTTAACAAAATATACAGATTTCAGGTGCACAAAACTATAACAGCATATTGTGTTTCAATCCCTCCAAGTCAAGTCTCTGTCCATCACCATTTATCACCTTCAACTCCTTGACCTCCCCCAGGCAATGATCAAATTGTTGTCCATGTCCACAACTATTTTCTCCCCTTTTAGTCCCTTTCTGCTTTATCACTTCAACCCCATCACTTCAACCCCTCACCCACAGCTGTCAGCTTACTCTCCATCTATGAGTCTATCTCTGTTTTGCTTGAGAGTTCATTTTTTTTCATTAAATTCTGCATACAAGAGAAATCATATGGTACTTGTATTTCTCTGATTGGCTTTTTCACTTAACATAATGATCTCCAGGTTCATTCATGCTGTTGAAAATGTAAATTACCCTCTTTTTTATAGCAGAGTAGTATTTCATTAAGGTGAATCAAGTGTGGGGTAACCTGCATACTAATTAGAAGCAATAGGATTATATTACAACATTGGTTATTTTAAAAGTAATCTGTTAGTTTTATCCCCAAAGTATGTGAAAAGAGAAAAACTGTATTTACTTAATTTTTTATTGATTATAAAGAGAATGAAAGGGAGATAGAGTGAGAAATATTAATTGTTTTGTTTTACTTATTTATGCTTTCATTGTTTGATTCCTGTATGTGTCATGACTAGGAAACAAACCCATGACCTTTGTTTATTGGGATGACATTCTAATCAACCTAGCTATCCTTCCAGGGCCTTACTTTTTAAATATAATTTGTTATTTATAATCATACTCATTTTAGACACTTTATGGATAAAAAATTAATAGATAACTCATGTAAGTTCACTGGCATTATTTGTCAAAACAAAAAAGAAAAGACATAGATTTCTAAGTGTGACAATTGTAGTAAGCCAAAAGGTTACGAAGAAAGTGATATACAAATATAAAGAAAGACATTTGTCCTGGTCAGGTTGCTCAGTGGGTAAGACATAGATCTGGAGCACCAGAGGTCACATGTTTAACCCCCAGTTAGGGCACGTTTAACAAGCAATCAATGAGCATACAACCAAATGGAAGAGCTAAGTGAAACAGAATTGATGCTTCTTCCTCTCTCTCTTATTTCCTTACTCCCCCCTCAGGTTTTCTCTCTCTCTCAAATATAGAAAAAGAAATTTAAGAAAAATAAAGACAAAAGTGTATTACTTCTATCCAAAATGTGATCTTTCATATATTTTTTATTTCGTAACAGAAAGGAAGTGCTAAAACCAATGTTTCCTTGCAGATGTGTACTAGCTAATAGAGTAACAAAGTAAAAAACTTTAGCAACATTTGGAGAAAAATCATAAAGGATTAAATAAAAAATTAAACTACCATATGACTCAGTAATATTACTTCTGGGTCTTTATCCAAAGAAATAAAGAGCATGAATTCTAAAAGATATATGAAAATCTTTATTCACTGCACTTCTTTATTCACTGCAGCATTATTTACAGTAGCCAAGATATGAAAACAATCTAAGTGTCCATGAATAGATGACTCTAAAGACAAGATGTGGCACATAAATACAATGGGATATTACTCATCATATAAAAATGAAATTTAGTGATCTGCCACAATGTGGATAAACCTAGAGTGTATTATGCTAAGTAAAATGAGTTAGATATATGCTTTCACTTATATGTGGAATCTAAAAAAGCAATATAAACAAACAAAACAAAGTCATAAATACAGAGAACAAACTGATTATTGCCAGATGGGAGGGTAGTGGGAGATAAGCAAAAACAAAAAACAAACAAAAAACCCACACAAAAGTAAAAGGGATTAAGTACAAACTTCCACATATATAATTAGTTACAAGGATGTAAAGTACAATGTGGACAAGTCCTGCCAGGGGTGAGGACGATGGAGACACAAAGACCCGACTCCGGGGACCAGGTTCAGTGACTTAGATCCACTTTTTTCAGGAAGTAAGCTAGCTTATATACACAGGTTCAGCCTATTGGGTGTTACAGCGTATCCTTCATAGCCAATGGCTGAAAAGATCAGGGAGCTGCGTGGTTGGTGCTAAGTCACTTCCTTAAAGAAGGGAGCTCCTTTCCTGGGTATGCCCAGGAGGCTTCTGGGAGCTGGAGTATTCTCACAGCATCGCATCAGCCGCAGCTGCTAGGAATGTGCTCTGCGCTCCACCCACAGTTCAACATAAGGAATATAGTCAATAATATTGTAATAACTGCCTATAGTGCCAGAACTGTGCTAGACTTATTGTGGTGAACACTTAATAAGGTATATAAATCACTAATATTTGTGTTATACACCTGCTCTTAATGTAATATTCTATGTTAACCATAATTTAAAATAAATTTTAAAAAGCATTGAGTTCAAAACATAGCAATAGAATCATTTTTTTGAAATAGGTTTCAATTTAAATGCCTACTAGCATACATGCAAACTACTTCATCAGACTGTGAAAAGATTAGTGAAAATCTGTACCAAAGATGGTAACTTAAAGTGTTCAGTGATACCAGGACAAAATATGAAATTCAACTACTTTCCATGCACACTAGTGCTCAAAATATCCCAAAACTGGTGAGTAATATGAAAGATCAATTCATGGAGAAAATAAAGCTAGCAAGGTAGTTTTTCTTTGCAGCTTGCTTAATCTATAGATGCTGCTAAGGTGGTTTGGCAGTCCAATTTGCACCTTTAAAGTGCTGTAACAGAAATGATTAATTATTTTAGTCTGTAAAAATTCTGTTCTTCTAATGTGCTAACTTTTATTTTACTTGTTACTTAAAACTATGTGGCTTCTGTTCTTTGAAAGAGTGCATTCTGTTTTGTCACTTATGATTTTAATGAACTGAACACTTTCATTTAAAGAACAGAGGTTCTGCAGAACATTGTCATGTTTCATGATTTAACAAAAAATATATCAATGTAATGAAATAGAGCATGTTCTTGATCTTCCATGTCTGCAAAACATTATTACTGAGCCTGTTAAAACACACTGACTTTTATTATATATTTCTTCAAAACATCAATATATAAATGTTTAATGGATCCAGTATTTATTCCTCTCTTTTAAAGTTAACTTTAACTGTAAATTTACAGTATCATTTTTTTCTACAATATTCTATTAATAAATGATTAAACATACATTATGAAAATCAGTATTTCTAGCTCCATATTAGAAAAATAGAAAATAATGGATATCTGAAGTGCTATGAAATCACTGATAAAACTTTATCATGAGTATTATTAGACTATAGCTAGCTAGCTAGCTAGATAAATAGATGATAGAAACACATTTTTCTTTAGAATTAATATTATCAATTCAACACAAGTTGG